>NC_057813.1:109351395-109651395 GCF_018294505.1 Triticum aestivum
GTGGATGCCTTTTGATCCCGGTTGGTGCCACCAACCGGGACCAAAGGCCCTCCTGCCTGGGCTCGGCGCACCGGCCACGTGGAGGCCCATCTGTCCCGGTTCGTGTTAGAACCGGGACTAAAGGTCTAGGGCATTAGTAACGACCCTTTAGTCCCGGTTCAAGAACCGGGACAAAAGGCCCTCACTAACCGGGACTAATAGGGGTTTTTCTACTAGTGAGTGTACTGAGTTTTACATGTTTGGATCTCAAAACCAAAATGCAATGTGAGCCGTTGATAGAGTCAATCCGATGGCTGAAAATTGTGGGATTCGCAGCTACATTACGAGCTACAGTACTGGCGAACATACCACTGAATTCTAGAACCATCACTATATACCAATGTAGGAAAAGTTTCACTTGCCTAAGATTATCCATTTATGCATGTAACTGGTCAAGGTACACACACCGGCAGAGCGTCCGCAACGCGCACACTAATCGCGTCAGGGAGAAGTTGGAAGCTTTCAAGAAGTTGCAAAGTAAGCTGAGTGTAGTACGAGATCCTAATACTAAGCATGTAAAGCTTTATATACAGGACTGAACCCCTTTTTTCAGGCAACATATATACAAAACAGAATGGCTACAATAATGAACTGGATCAAGCTTTACATGCGAAGGTACCATGTTTGAAGGGAGCAAGGAGTGTATCCATGAATTGAACTTTGCACGCATATTTAAATGACGTGCAAAGCACGTAGTACAATTTACTAGTATTGACTTGTTGAGTAGTCTGAATTAAGTGGTGCCTAACCCTAACATAGCATGCCCCATATTTTTGTGATTTACCATTAGTGCGGAGTATTTGGTGACCTCAGCCTACAAGAGACAATTTCCTAGTGCCACACAATCATCAATGCAATGCATAATTTTAAAGGTTTGGGAACCCGTAAGACGTAAATTCTTTGTGTAGCTCATCTCCCAAAATAGGGATTTGGACAAAGTGTCGTCTTTAGTGGCATGGATGGCCAAACCTTGGCATTTTCTCTATTTGCGAATGAATGCCCAAATGGCTTGACTCGTCTTCTCTTCCAATACAACTACATGCTTCGCACGTGGTGAATGCCAGATGCTTGGCTTTGGCTTTTCAGCCGTGACATGTCCCTATTGGTGATGAATATCTCAGTTAAAGATTGGTGGCTCACCGATTTATTTGGCAAAATTTCATACGCGGATCATCGAATGAAGGTCATGGTGACCCTCGTGATGCATATCCACTAGACAATTTGGAATGAGGGAAACAAAGACATTTTCGAGGTGTTTCCACGATGCCGTCCATCATCCTCTCGGAGATCAGAAATCGGGTAGGATATTAGGCAAGACCCATGCCAAGCATTTTGCTGGTGGAGTGGACCTTCGTACTCTTTTTTTGCTTACTTCTCTTTTCTTATATGCGAGGCACTCTTAATCAATGGAACGTGGCAAATATTTTCCCTCCATTCCGAGGAAGAACTTGAAGCAATTTTCTTTTTTTATTTTGCAAATATGTAATTTTCCTTTTCCGAACATGGAACGTAAGTTTTTCTTTTCTTTTTTTTTTGCGGGAAAAACTTGGAAGATAAGATTCTTGGATACTTTAGAATAAAAAGCACGAGATATGCCATGTTTTTCTGTTAGTTGTCCATCAACGACATCCAAATTAATGACATTAGTGCCCGAAGCTCATAAGTCTTTTTTTTTTGTTGAGGGGGTCATAAGTCATATCTTGATGTGTCAATATGCACCGGGCTGCCGCCAACAAAAAACAACTCCACGACACTGAAAGCCAGAACGGATGTGCATGATCACTAATCGGCTGTGAACAATTTCTCCATGGGGGGCAAGCAACCACTTACCCCTGAACTTTCATTTTCATCCACCAAATCACCACATCAAATCAACCGGTTCACACAACCGTAATCCAAATCCAAATCCGTCCCACATGCCATCCACAAAACAAAATAAAAACACATGTGAGCAGTGAGCACAAGACAAAAGGGGAATATGCTGCCTACCTATCCATCAACCCATCATCTATCGGTGACAGATAGAGATGCCATGCCGAGTATCGGTGTATCGCCATATGGTTGATCCCCAGCCGTCCCTTCCACTACTGGCTGCGCGCGCTGTGCCGGGCGGGCGATCAATCTCTTCTCTCGGACGGCCATAACGCACCATGCGGTTCGCCGTCAGATTCCTGCGCTGCAGGGTCATTGTTGCAGGGAAAGAAACGAACGCCGGCAGTCTCCGGCCGTGATAGCGAGGCCAGACATGAGATGGGGTGGTAGGACAGGGAAACGGAGGGATAATGACGATAGTTGCCGGCCTTTCGAGGAAAATGTGTGGATGGAGCCTGAGGTGGCCGTCGTCGATGGTAACGGTCTTTTGGGAGGGATTGCAACTCCCACGACATATCTAGGTATGCTTTGGAATAATCAACAGTGCTTCTGATCACCATGTTCTGACCTTAGTGCGTGCGTGTACGGATGGCTAGCTGGTGGTGTGTCAGGAAGGCACTTAATTAGGCAACAGTCAAACGTGTGTTTTCGAAACGTTTCATGGCGGAGAGCTCTGGAACATGGTCTCCGTTAGCTACCGTAGTCGTCTGAGTTCACATTGTCCTGCCAACGTTTTCAAATTTTCGTCCTGCAACACAAATAAATGGATCAGACGACTATGCTTCTCAGCGTGGTAGTGGTTAAACCGTTTGCTTATAGGCGACGCCAGTCAGGAGCATGCATCACTAGAGCCATGGACTTGTGGTGGTTGACGCCTGAGAAACACATGGGCCACGCACGACGTTAACATGCATGGAGTCGCGCACACACAAAGGATCAGCTAAGAGCTTAGCCGGCCGGCCAAAGGATCATCCAAGGACGACCCGTCGCTGTACGAAGGATCCATCTCGCCGGCCGGCGTGGCACATGAGGTGAAACGTATCACGCCGCACTCCGGCGCTAGCTAATGCTTGTACCCATCAGGGGGGTTATGTGGGCTTGGAATTCCGGGAGCTTTTGGCTCGACATCCATCGGTCAGCGATCATTAGTTGCTGGTGAGGTCTCGGGGTAACTTCACATGCATGGTGTGTCTTTTTTCTTTTTTGCGAAAAAGATCAAGTATATTACTATAACAGTTCACCAACAGTGCAAAGCATCTCAACATACTAAAAATCACATCGAGATTCAAAGACCACTCAACGGCCACTATTGCCGTCAAAAGGAGCCGCCGACGCGTCGTTGTCTCCTCTCCTTTATCGGAGCCAGCTTGACCTTGTCGATGATAGCTAGAAAGTCTTCATGCACGTGCCCGAAAGGACCGGCGCCTTGGACCGGCAGTTGTCGTCATTAAACCCTTGCATAGATCTGAAGCACCTGACACCAAATCTCGCCACATGACGAGAAACTCTAACCTCACCGTCTCAAGGAGACGGCTGGAATCTATGTCGGAGATGTGTCAACTACATCTAGACGGACGAAATCAAGTAGGAGTAGAACCTGAAAGAAAACTCAAAGAAAAAAGGTTGTCATCCGCTCGAACGCCGCACCTGCAAGAACTAAAAATTCCTAACCTATTCAACCAACTGGAGCTGAGGCACCAGGCTTCCCTTCCACGGCCGGCCGCTGGAGTGGAAGGCATATGGGAGACAAATCTATGAGCTCACCAGTGAAATCTGAAGGGGAAAGTTTACCCTAGCCACCGTATTAGGAAGAAAAATATGTATATATGTAATCTATACATGCATGGATCGGTATGGTGTGTCTTTGTTGTTCCCTTGCATCGATCCTACTTTTTTGTAACTTAATTCCCTTCGTCCAAAAATATTTATTATAGAAATAGATAAAAATGCGTGTATATCTAAAACTAAAATACGTCTAGAAACATCAATTTTCTCGACAATACTGTCATGGGCACTAAAAATGTCTTGTAAGAAGTTACATTTAGTATATCATTCTGGCCGTTTGTTTATGGTGTATCGCGCACCATGTACCGCGTGTCAACATACAGATCCCTTTGCCTTTGGACGAGCATTCATTATGAGGCGATGGAAAGTCCAAATGATGGAGCGATCATTAGCGCATTATAGCGACAAGACGACTGAGGCCTAGGTCGTTTTGGGTCATATTTTATTAGAGTTGTGCAATGCCTGTTTACCCAGGAGAGATCACCTTTAATATAATAATATTGTCGGGTGTTTATAGTGGAGATGAATCACTTTTGTTGATCATCCACAGAATCTGGTGCCAGTATTTTATGCGGCGGACGTGGAAATCTTTTTCGCTTTTGTCTGTCAATTCTCGCCGAGTTTCACCTCGCGGGTGACTTGGAAAGACAGGGAGTCCATTCGCGGCCTTGATCGATCGACATCTTGTTGAACACGACGCATGGAAAAAATGTAAGGTAAAGTGGTACGGGCTGTTGAAATATATTGCCCGTCTTTCTTCATCAGTTCGGATTTTTGAATGAGTTAGCTGGAGTATGAATTCAATACGGGCAGTGAGATGGCAAGCCCGATACATTTCCGTCGGATTAAAAGCTGTGTTATGTAATTTCAAAAAAAAATGTCATGTGAGCGTTGATGGCTTGGCTTTGAAAAAGGGTCCTTGGACGATTTCGGCCTCAGATGTGAGCGTTGAGGTCGTATCTGGTGCAATACTGCAATCACGTCATTATATTACCTGCACACACTGATATGCATGTGTCGCCCATTATATTTTTCTTCCTTTTCAAGACCACTGGCTTTACACGCGGTCCTTTATTCAATTACTCGATGCTTATTTTATACAGAAGAGTTTGAGACGTCCATAATCATGTGCCAATGATCATGGAGACATATCCTTGTGTCCACAATCATGTGCCAATGATCATGGAGACATGTCCTTGTGTCCACAATCATGTGCCAATGATCGTGGAGACATGTCCTAGGGCGCATCCTGACATGATTGTGCTAGGGCACATCCATTTGTATATAGTCGTGTCAGGATGCGCCCTAGCATCTCGTGTCAGGATGCGCCCTAGCATCTCGTGTGCACTACCACGGCTAGCTTTTGCCGCGAGTCGGGTTATTCTAAGGGTATTTTTTTCTCTCTTTTTGACAGCCAGGCTTTTGCATCTTCTAGAGCGAAATCTCAGTGGCATGCGGATGTGGTGGTTGGTGTTGCACGTGTGTGCGTGTGCACGCATCAGGTAAATACAGATGCATACGACGGGAGCACCAGCGGATTTCCGGCAACGCCATAACATATTCTGGGCTTTGGGCTTTTTCTCTCCGTCGCACAACAAAGCCTAGAGGCAGTAGGCCCACACGAGACGCACATGCTGGCCCAAGAGCCTAGGTCAGGGCTTTACACACTTGGACAGTCCTTAAAAATTACTGAATGGACCTAAGGAAACAAGTCGACCACACAAGAAAAGAACAGATATCTTAATACCATCTTAAAACGCAATCACACTACAGAGTGGAGCAAGCTCCAAAATCTCAAAATCGTCGTATCCTACCTCCTTTTACATATCGCTTACATGTCAGCATTTTCAGTTTACAGCAAACCAGGCAGGCAGGGCCAAGATGATTTACCTCTTCTTTCCCAAGAGGTCACCTCGGCGCTTAGCCTCTCTCTCCGCTGTCTGGACGTAGAATTCAGCCCCGAGCATGTCGTTTATCTCGACATTTGATGATACGCTCGCTTCCGCGGTCTGAATTATCAGCTCGACGGTCAGAGTGAATCCTAGGGCTGAAAGCACGCGCACAGCATTGGCAAGACGGCAAATGTGTCTCCTTGTTTCTATTGGGGTAAAAGTCTCCGCTTCAGCGCTCAGCTTCTGTTCGTCTTCCTTCAACTCAGCAATTTCACGCACCACGACATGCTCACCGACCCAGATGAAACCGTTGCAGCCAAGGATCAGGTCCACGTCATACTGCTCTAGATGATGGAAATGCAGCTTCCGGCGTTTTACCAGATACGCAGGCACCGTGAGCAATTGACCTCTCTGAAGCTGCATTAAGAAACTCAAGGCTATTCAATAACAAGTATCAACACATTAACATTTTTTCGATTCTGAAAAGATGAGATTGTAACTCCAGCAGTCAAACACAAATCATCAATCAATCTAAGTCATTATCAACAGTGCAAACAATACAAGGTATCAGGACTATACATTTGCTTGCTTTGCATTACTGCACAGGGTAATCAACATCAACTAGCATGCACATTAAGAGGTAGCAGATTTTTTTTCCCTGAGGACAATGGCAAGAGCTCTAGTGTCAAAAAACGTCTTATATTTTGATATGGAGGGAGTATTAAATAAGTTCAAAATAACTACAAGAGCCAGATTACAAAGGCGACACTTTCACAATATTGCATAACTAATCTGGGGGGCATTGAAAGGAACAGATTCATCGCATACAATGGCAACGTAACAACATAACCTAAACTGGCAGGGCACTGCGCAATAATAGTAGCCGACAAAGAGTTGGTCTGGCATTTACCTTTCCATATTTTTGACTCCTTGCTTGTAGATGAAGAGATCCATCATGTTGGAAACCACGAACTTCAGCCTGATAAATGATTTCATGCAAAGTAGTAGCCTCAGATTTTGAATTACTGATCCAGTACAAAAGCAATAGAGAGGCTGACAAACTATAAGAAATGAGAAAGGACATAGACAAGCCATATTTCCGATATCATGAGCTTCCCTGGGGAAAAACATTAAAATGAAATGCACAGAAAACTTGAAGCTTGGATACATGAATAAACTGAAGGCAATAAAACACAGAATGCCTAATTCAGGAATCCTTGCGTGTCAGAAAACAAAATGCGTTGATTACCAAAGCCATCAGGAACTAGTTCAAAAATGCAGAGCAAAAATGTTCACGCGAGAACTCTGTGCTGTACCAACTAACTAATCATGGTAGTCCACTAACCAGATACAGAAAACTTAAAAAAAAAACAGAACGGTGCATACAGCCAAATAGACACATGATGTCTCAAATTTCATAACTCAACAATCAGATTAATTTTGACTGTACAACAGTCAGATTAATTCCAGCATCAGATGAGACCAACAGACTGGTCCAACAGTATAATCTATGAGGATTCACAATCAGCAGTGAACAAAGATTAGCCATATAAATAGCAGGAAAAATCTAACACAGCGAGGCGACTCGTAATCAGCTGGGAGCCTTGGATAAAGATGCAACTGTCCATACTGTTTTTGCCGCCCTTGAAACTCTGCAGACAGCTCTTGATGTGGTCATCCCTAGTATTGTGCATGTATTCTTTTCTGAACCACCCAAACTATAAGCCGAGCAGGAGGCAAGGGAGGCAAGCTGTGGAAAAGTGCCTAGATAAATTGATGTGAAGTACAAGGTGGAATGGGAACGGCTGAAGCATGTTGTTTTGATGCCTATGGCACAGACGATAAGCACTTGACACTTTCTGGTCTAAGTTGTTTTGATGCCTGTATAATTGGAAGGGCTGAAGCATGTTGTGCCCAGTCATGTTTCGCTTAAGAAGTTAAAAACCTGAAAAGCCATGGTAGATGGCGTGAAACTGTGTGCTCTGTGCACCCATATTTGGATTTGTTTTTTCAAAGAGGTGTGCTGGTGTTGATTCCCAGGATGCGAGGTTGGTTCTGTTCTAGAAATTAGCAAGGGCCACATTTGGGGCGTGTTCGGTAGTGGCCTGGCTTCTCAAATCCTCGACTCCAAGTGTGGAGTCCAGCCGAACGCGGCCACTCCTGGAGTTTAGCGAGAGAAGCCGGTGCGGAGCGTAGTGCATTTTTCTAGGAGTTGCGGAGCTGGTCATTCCGAGCTCCCAGCTTCTCGAGGAGTTGGAGTTGGGTCAAATTACGTGGGAATGGCACCGCCAAGTGAGCGCACCGGTTCGCGTCTTATTTCGCGAGCGACACATCCAGCGAGCGCCAAGGGATTTCCTCCCTAGTCAGGCCATATCCACCGATAGAGAAGCTCCTGATGGCCCAGCCCATCTTTCCCACACCTTTTGGACTGCCAGCCTGCTCCTGATGGGCCACAAAGGGGCGATTTTATGGGCTTCAGGTTCGCTCCCTTGTGCAAGCGAGAAGCGGTGACACCGAACAGATTGGTAGCTCCGGGATGATCATGAGAAGCTGGAGCCGGATTCCTGGAGTTGGAGTTGAGGATTTATCGTCCATGGAGGGCTACCGAACACGCCCTTGGTATGCTCTTCCACTGTCGTGATTTCTCATATCCTATTCACTGTGCACTGTTTATATTTTCCATTTCCAGTTTCTAGTCCATGCAACACTCGATTTCACTTCTGTTCCATCTATTTACTACCACCATTCCGATCTGCTATTACTTATATTTTCCATCTATTTGTTACTTTGTTTAGAGTGTACGCTTTACATCTATTAGTTCCTCCACAGCTACACATCTTGGCCACCGTATGCTTCTGCCAGTTCCTACCACTTAGTCATAAATAATTATATTGGTCCACCCGGTTGCAAGATTCCTTCTATCTTCTACTTCTAGCCAAACCCATCTACTAATTTGCTGCTGCTTGCAAAGTGAAAGATCAGGGTTTCCAAAAGCCTCATATGCAATTTGAGTCGTACGATTCTGAATTAAAACAGGAACAATCACTGATCGAATGGTGTAGTGGCGAAAATGATGGCTCAACCTGATATCAACAAGATGACAAACAGAAGCAGAAGAAAATACTCCAGGACTAATAAATGCATTTGCAGTGAACACGTGCGGAGAAATATGACAAGCTGAACTCTTTGACAGCATTGTTCATTCGTATTTAGTGTTACATATGTAAGCAACAAACATAAATTCAATCATAGATAAGGGGAAAGGAGTGTGATACTTACGCAGACAACATCATTTTCTTCAAATATACTCCGCATATTAAGCTCATCAACCGCAGTTCTTCTTCTCTAATATTGGGATGGGAACAAAATATCAATTAAAAAACATTTTAGAATAATCAATAGTGACACATGTAACGTACTCCCTCAGTTTCGTAACATAAGATGTATTATGAAAATCGTTAGGACAAGGGTTTGACCAACAATTCTATATATATATCTATATCTATACCTACTAATAAAGGCAGGTGATATTCTTGGTTTGGTTTGGTCCATCGGGTATTTTTGCAAAAAAAAGAACTGACGTTTTTGTGCAATCAACCCGCACTCCATGACGTAATTTAGGAAAAAGAAACGTTTCGAGCTACCATCGTGGGCCGGCCCTTCTGCAGCGAAAAATAATTCTTGGTGTGGAGGGATCGAACCCACGCCTCCCCTTTAGGGTCGCAAGGAAAGAACCAGCTGGGCTGGCTTTCACTTCTGTCCAAAATAAGGATTCGCTTATATTAATTAATAGTACCACCTCGCTGCTTTAAACGAAATTCCACCAATTTATATGTCAGCAACTAGGACAATCAACAAGCCTCCTCAGGAATTGAAGGTAAATTTGCCAGAGACACCCAATAAATAATGGCATACATGGCAAGAAATAAAAGAGAGGCCTGATAAAGATAGAATATGCGCTATAAAAGAAATAAAAGAGAGGACGCAGAGGAGATTCGATAAAGATGGGATGTTGCGCTATTTCTCCTATAAAAGAAATAAAAGAGAGGACATGTATGACAAGAAATAAATAGTGTGATGAAATAGGGGCCAGTACCTGCGACATGTATGGCAAGAAATACATAGTGATGAAATAGACCATATCAAATGCAGCAATCTATGAGGACAAAAAATGTGTTGAACAACACCAACATCTTGTTTCAGACAGGTTGTAAACAACAAACCAAGTGACCCGTTAGCAAAGGGGTGGGTAAATTATCAGACAGACAATGTTGATGAACAACATTGGGCGAGCATAGAGGAGGCATGAGGAGTTCCGGAGCGACGTTTGACGTCAGAGTGAAGAGAGGACGAGCTCGGGACGGCGGCGCAAGGATGAGCTTGAGGTCGTGGAGCGGAGCCAGGAGCGGGAATACTGTTGAACATGCCCTAAGCTGGTGATGCTGGAACTGGAAACCGACCATGATGTCATGTCTCCGTAGTGTGCTAATGTATCATCTTCTGTTCTTGTCCATTTCTTTTACCCGTACCAACACCCCATTCCGCACATGACATGAATAAATGGATGATCACTAGCCCGTTTCTATGTACATATTAAATCTACATACATGCAAGCCGTGTTGAAATAGAAGACCTGGACCTGTGGAATCTTGAACTGTGCTTTTATAGGCTAAGACCATCTTTGTTCGGGCTGCAACTACAGATTCTCAGATTATAGACCATCTTTTGTAGACTAAGAGCACGTGGTATGTTTTTCTCCCATTGCAACGCACGGGCCCTTTTGCTAGTACTCTATTAATATGTACTTTATGTGATACTCCCTCCGATCCATATTAATTGTCGCTGCTTTAGTAAAACTTTCCGTACTCCCTCCGATCCAAATTAATTGTCGCTGCTTTAGTACAACTTTGTTGGTCAAATTATGGGTGGTTTTGAATACAAATCCAATGATATAACATTTATCTCACTCCAAGTGTATCTTAATAGACTAATTGTTGGTCAAACCATTGCTTAGCAAATCATACACCATGCCCATACACAAGGAAAAGAACGGAGTACCAAAGATGACAGTCACTGGTCTGTTTTAGCATGATGCAGCATTTCATTCTAAAATCAGAGAGAAACAGGTAAGTAATATTTCCAGCAAACCATGAAATTCCATGTTAGCTTACTGTTAAGTCAGCTAGAGAGGGTACTTTGATGCATGTTGAATTATCTGTTGACATAGTACATGGGATTATTTGCCTTGCAGATTCTATTGTGAGGATACCCCTGTGTACAGCTGCTGCCCTTTCAAACAAACTTTGGGAGTTCACACGGTAAAGGTGCAGAATAGCATACCTGAATTCCATCAGGCAAATTCATCGAAGAAAGCATCAAAACGGCATCTTGGCTAAAGTTTATCTCCAACCGCCAGCGCTTTGGAGCAATCTTGAAGAAAAAAATCAACACAGTATCTGATACTGGTCAGAAATGAAATGCATTATTTGCATGGGGGCTGAACAAGCAGAAAGTAAATCACACTGTGACGGCATGACTAAACTAACAGCTAGATTTGCCACACCCTTATTCAGATGGCCAGGTATTCAAAAGTAAATGACATGTGCCAGGATACCGATACAAATAAGTGGATCTACTACCCTATAAAATATAGCGGAACCAATTGCCCGATCCATGTATATGCTATAGAGATCTGGTTAAACACATTTCCAATTTTTAACAATGTCCAACGATACTCGTAGTTTAAAACTCAAGCTTTAAGCCAAATTGTAGAGCATTGCCATGCATTCCTGGCAGAAACCATGTCATAGAAATGAGAAGAATGTTGAAAGAGTGACACAAAGTGCACATACCTCGATGACACGGCCAACTATAATATCACCAACCTCTGGCTTATACCTGATAAGGTCGAAGAGAACAAAATGAGCCTTTCAGGTACCAGAACTAATTACAAACTCAATGCCTTACTCCCGGCTCTACAATAAGTCAATTAATATAACAAGCTATAATAAGCCCAGATACCTACAGTTTAAGCCGGCACAAATCATAAGCACCCCAGCTTTAATCCAACACACTAATATTTCAGTATGAAACTATAGTACCTCACCATGAGAACTGCACTTATCCATTCATCGAGTCAACCCCGAACCCGCTAATTCATTCATATGCACACCGTAATACTTAGTACAATAGCAGCGCCACAGCATTGCGAGGATTATCCAGCAGGAACACAGAAATGGCATTTGCTGGAAACTGACACAGCAGTGAAAAGAAGGAAGGCAGGGGGACAATACCTCGCCCGGAGCGTCCGGACGTAGACGAGCTTGTTGACCCGCTCCACGACGCCGCACAGTGTCGCCACCACCTCCCCATCCTGATCCGTCGTACCATGCCCTCTGCACGCCAAAAATACACACCCAACCAAAAAAATCAATCCGTCGTCCATCACCAAGCACGAGTGGGGAACGGATAGAGAGGGGAGGAGACGGGAAAGTATTACTTGAGGATGTTGTCCTCATGGTTGACGGGGATGTTGTCCGCGACGGTGACGGCGGCGGCGGACGCGGCCGCGGGGGCGAGGGTCTGGAGCTCGTGGAGGGCGGCCTCGAGGCGGACCCTCTGGGTCTGGTTCAGCGGGAGGTGGAGGTCTCTCATGGCCGGTACGCTGTGCCGGGAGCACTCAAGGAGAAGGAGGGATGCGTCGGCGGGTGGCGGGGGTCGGCGGCGATCGACGGCGGAAACTAGCAAAAACCCTAGTAAAACCTGCCCGGTCCACCCACCACCGTCGCGCTGAAAAGCCACTAGGTTGAGCCGGGCCGGTAACATGGAACCAAACTGGGCCTCACCCTTCAGGGCCAAGATGGGCCAGAACAAGAACGCAAGGACTAGGCGAGAGCTCCTATGTGACGCTCTTTGCGTCAAAGAGTTGACGTTTCGCTGAGGGCGGCTCACCTGGGCCGGCCCATTTGGCATTCGCAAGGTGAAAAAATGCGAAAACTGAGCGTGCTACCTCTGAGGATCGAACCCCCTGACTTTGATCTCATGCGCGCGCTGTGCTAGACACTGCGACGGGCTGGTTCTAGTGCTAGTAGTGCAGCGCAACACGTGAGGAAACTAACGACAGCGCCAAAAACGAAGGTTCACAAAAACTAAAGTCCCGTTGAGGGATCAAACCGAGGACCTCTTGCAAGAGAACCAGGTCACTAGCCACTGCAACTCCTAGGTGTCAATGTCTGAAATGGGAGCCTGCTCTATATGAACTATAAGCAGCAACATATGTAAAATAAAATAAATTTTGAACATGATTTTTTTGAAAGGTAAATATATTTTGAAACGAAAACATTTTAGAAATTGTGAACAAATTTTAAAACGTCAAACTTTTTTGAACATGGGAACATTTGTTGGGATTCTCAAACATTTTTTGAAAAAGGAACAAAATTTAAAACGAAAACGTTTTCAGGAATTTTTAAAAAGACACAAGCATTTTCTGAAAAACAGGAACAAAAATTGAAAACGAGAACATTTTTCAAAGTTACAAATTTATTTTCCAAAGCACGACATTTTTTCAATTTGTGAACAAATTGGCAAAGCTGGAACATTTTTTGAAATTCCCGAACATTTTTTGAATTTGTTAAATTTGTTCGTGTTTCTTTGTGAACAAATTTTGAAAGTGGGAATATTTTTAAAATTTGTTCGACAACATGAACATTTATGAAATTGTGAACAAAATTTGAAAGTGAGAACATTTTTTGAATTTATGAACAAATTTGCAAAACGTGCACACACTAAAAATTGAAAATGAGAACATTTACTGATTTTTAAAATGCAAACATATATTTAAAATTTTGGAACATTTTTTGTATAAGAAGTGAAAACATATATGAAGTTCTATACTTTTTTGGAATTTGTGAACAAAATTTCAAATTAGGAACACTAAAAATATATGAACAAAATCTAAAAAGTGCAATCATTTTTTAAATTTCGGAATGTCTGTTGAAAAAGAAAAGTAAACTTGAACAGGAAAAAAGAAAAATGAAATAAATTCAAAAGAAAAGAAAATAAAACAAAAATAGAAACAGAAAAATGAAAAAAGAAAAGCCAAAAACAAAAAAGGAGGGTAAAGAAAAATGAAAAATGAACAGAAATATACAAATAAAAAATCAGTACAGGAACCTTCTAGAAGGTTCCCAAAATTGGAGAAAACCAGCTGGAACCTTCCAGAACATTCCCAAAACCGGATTCGATGTAAAGCACGCCTAGCTTTTAAATGGGTCGGCATGTCTGAGTCGATGGATGTGCGGCGCCTCGACAATTTAACGTGAAATGCGTCAAATAGGAAAATTCGTACTAGGCATCGGGGCGCCGGCCCAGAGTTTCTGCCTGTCGCGCCCTAGCCGCCCGATGCAGTGAGTCGGGTCTGTCCAATCTGCATCTCAACCCTCGACTCGTTCTTGTTCCTTCGGTCAATGCTTCCAAGAAAAGGCAATGGCTCCGCTCACGTGTCTGGTGTCCCTCCCCGTTGACGCTCCTTACGTGCGCTAGTGTCGCTTGTTCTCAGTGTGGTCCGTCCCCAGTTGCAGCACCCCTGGTTCGTCGTGGCTCCGCCGCAAGCAGGTCCTACCGGGCGAAGGTCGCAGTTACGACAAAGGAGTGCCACCCCGTGGAGCTTGCAGCAATGTCGTTCATCGTCGAAGGCCGCATCTCCGGAGAAAGTCGTCTAGTAGTTCAACACCAGTCCTTGGAGTTCATAACCGCTGCGGCTCCGCAATGAAGTGGTCGTAGTAGTCGGTTGCATCAAAATAGTTGAAGCTTTTCGTGTCAATGAGTGTAGCTTTTTGGTTGTGTACTCGCAGGTTGAAGCTTTCTGTAAAGCCAGTTGAAGCTTTCCATAAAGCGAGATGAAGCTTTTCAATTCAACAGCTGAAGCTTTCCAATTCAATGGTTGTAGCTTTTTTTTATTTCGTAGAGGTCGAATGAAAATTTCTCTATTTCGTGAGATGAAACTTTTTCAAATACGATTTGAATCTTTCACATGAACGGTTGTAGCTTTTTTTAGTTGCATGGGTGGTCTGTCGAAGCTTTTTCAAACTACGGTTGAAGCTTTTCATATAAACGATTGTAATTTTTTGAATTGCACGGTATCCGGATGAAGCTTTATATATCGTGGGTTGAAGCTTTCAAATCAAACCGTTGTAGCTTTTTGGGTCATTGGTTGCAGCATTGGTGGAGGAGCAAAAATGCTTTCAAATTCATTTCAAGAGAAGTTGGTTGCAGCGGTGGGGGGAGGAGGTCGTGCCGGCGTGCTTGTAGCATCTCTGGTGGGCGGTTCCAACACGTATGCAGCTGCTCATAGACGGCATATCCCATGGCGGCTTCTAACTCCGACTCGTCGGGGCGGAAGGAACCTGCAGGGGGCATTGGACGAAGTGGGTGTGGGCGCTAAGGTTGGAGGTAGGGACTTGCGCGGGATTAAGGCTAGCCAGCGGTGGGATCCGAAGGAGGAAAACGAGGAGCGTGGTCACCAGCAGCCGGCTGAGAGAGAGAGAAGGGATCGGGAGAAAGAAGGCAGAGGAAGAAGAAGATACGGTGGGGCAGGGTGATGTGCGAGAAGTATGATGGGGCCTCAACCGCGTGGCTCACGCGCGACCATCCCGAAGATTCAGCCCATCCAATGGGCACAAGCGTTTACTAAATCTATTTGGCGCAGAGGTCACTAGTTAGAGAACAACTTAATGGAGGATTGTCTCAAGAAAAAATTTAAGTGCAGGTTTACCCCTTGTGGAGACATGCTGGGTCACTTTTGGTGTTCTGAGAGTATCTCTACTCCTAAAGGGGGGGTTTGTGCGTCATTTGTACCTCCCTGCACCCCTCAATCGTCTCCCCTCCCCACCTTCTATCTTTTCCTATTCCCACCTCCTGCTGGTTTTATATGTTGTTTTTCCTAATCTAAGCTGGTGAAAATAGGCCAAAATAAGAAGTCACTCGTTCCTGGCGTCGCACGAGTTGCTCCTCTTCTCCCATGCACGATGTAGTTGCCACTTTCTCTGCGACCACACCTAATCCGCCCCAATCTGATCATTTGGCCCTTCTCCGTGGTCCTCGGTGTCGGCGTCGGCAAGCAGCATGTATTGCCTCTTGCAGATGACACGTCCTCCAATGATTGTTCCTTCTCACCTCGTGCGCCCCCACACCTTGAGCATTATATTTTCTAGCAGTGCTTCTACTACTATTACTTTTGCATAGACATAAAGTCGACGAGTTCCAATATTTTCATGTTTTGTTTTGATGGATGTTGTGGTTCTTCATTGAGTCTGGTACACGTAAAGATAGTGGGAGGAGGAGAAGGAGGATGAAGTCAAAGCGTGGTTTAATAGTAGAAAAAATATCAACAATGTTGCCTAATGTGCATGAGGATACTAAAGATGTATGTCCAACACAATTAATGTTGAACCACTAACTTATTTATATTCCCTTCACACTGCCTGTGTCAATCGCCATGGAGCCCATTCTCCTTGCACGCCTCCTCCCCCTTCATAGCGGTGGCGGGTTGACACAAACATGGGGGGAGGGGATCAGAGTGCAGAGAGGGCCGGTTGGCGGGGGACTCCTCCTTCCACGCGAAGGTGAGGTGGGCATCATTCAGTTTTAAAGGAGAGGGCCCTAGGAGCGGGAAACTGAGCGGGAAGGGGAGAGTTTGGCAGAAAAAGGGAAGGATGTGTCGTGGGGGTGAGGTTTTTGTATTGGATTTGCGTATTGGAGGTAACATGGTGGATAGTTTGAATAACCGCATTTCTCGCCCCACATATGCGCTTGATTTGGGAAAGCTCGGACTATCCCGATGGTTTAATTTTTGGGAGCCTAATGGGAGCCCGTTTGATGTCTAAACACGCCTTAAAGTATGAGGGAGAAATGAGCTGCAACTTTAGATATGGTCTTAATCAATTGTTTGATTCATTTATATGCATTGTAGCCTGTAGCAACGCACGGGCGTTCTACTAGTTCTAAATGGTGTGCCATGTTGCCTACTTGGTGTTCTTTTGGGATTTCTTTATTTTATTTTCGTGTACGTGTTTTCAAGTTCAGATGAGTTTCTTTCAAGTCTTTTATGATTTTGAAGCAAAATCATGGATTTTCTGCGTAAAAACAAACTGTGTTTTGAGAGAATTACATATTTGCTTGTCATGGAGGCATAGTTGTGCTTCTCAAAAAGGGAAAAACATGTATCTTCACAAGAAGCACATATTTGCTTCTTATGGGTTTGCTTCCGCGAGAAACATAGCTCAGAAAGACACAAATTTGCTTTCAGGCGAGCTTTGCTTCTTGGATACGGCTCGGGGGAATGTCCTGCCTGTCTTGCTGAGCGACGAACAGGGACATCCTCACAAGCATGCGTGCTGCTGCCTCCCCGCGTCATCCTATTGTTTGTTTTTCCCAATAAAAAGCAACCGCGATGAGCAACATCCAAAAAATGGGAAGAAAAGCCAGCGACAAACCCGAAAGAAGCGAAAACAAAACATCGAGAAACAAAGCTATAATAAAAGTTCCAACATAATTATACATAGACTCATACATGAAAGGTAGACATCATGACGGGTTTGACTACTCTCATACATGAAACGAAACATCATGGCTCGTACAACTACATCCGTACATCACATGACAACTGCGGATACTCAAATGCTCTAGTGCTCTGCCTGCACTGTTGGGTCCTCTCCTAGATTGGACTCAGATCCTGAACTGAAGACGTTAATCGAGACCTCTGGGTTAAAGGTAACACGATGGCGCTGCCTCGAGGGCTTTGTTGGGGAACGTAGCAGAAATTCAAAATTTTCCTACGAGTCACCAAGATCTATCTATGGAGAAACTAGCAACGAGGGGAAGGAGAGTGCATCTACATACCCTTGTAGATCGCTAAGCGGAAGCGTTCAAGAGAACGGGGTTGAAGGAGTCGTACTCATCGTGATCCAAATCACCGGAGATCCTAGTGCCGAACGGACGGCACCTCCGCGTTCAACACACGTACAGCCCGGTGACGTCTCCCATGCCTTGATCCAGCAAGGAGAGAGGGAGAGGTTGAGGAAGACTCCGTCCAGCAGCAGCACAACGGCGTGGTGGTGATGGAGGAGCGTGGAAATCCTGCAGGGTTTCGCCAAGCACCGCGGGAGAGGAGGAGTAAGAGAGGTAGGGCTGCACCAATAGAGGAAGAAACTCATGTCTTGGGCAGCCCCCACAACTCAACTATTTATAGGGGAGCGGAGGGGGCTGCGCCCCCTCTAGTGTTCCCTCCCCAGGGGTGGCGGCAGCCCCAGATGCCATCTGGGTGGCGGCCAGAGGGGGAGAAGGGGGAGGCGCACCCAGGGTGGGCCTTAAGGCCCATCTGCCCTAGGGTTTGCCCCCTTTCCCACTCTTCCTGCGCCTTGGGCCCCTTGTGGGGGGCGCACCAGCCCACCTGGGGCTGGTCCCCTCCCACACTTGGCCCATGCAGCCCTCCGGGGTTGGTGGCCCCACTTGGTGGACCCCCGGGACCCTCCCGGTGGTCCCGGTACGTTACCGATAAAACCCGAAACTTTTCCAGTGACCAAAACAGGACTTCCCATATATAAATCTTTACCTCCGGACCATTCCGGAACTCCTCGTGACGTCCAGGATCTCATCCGGGACTCCGAACAACATTCGGTAACCACATACAAACTTCCTTTATAACCCTAGCGTCATCGAACCTTAAGTGTGTAGACCCTACGGGTTCGGGAACCATGCAGACATGACCGAGACGTTCTCCGGTCAATAACCAACAACGGGATCTGGATACCCATGTTGGCTCCCACATGTTCCACGACGATCTCATCGGATGAACCACGATGTCAAGGACTCAATCGATCCCGTATACAATTCCCTTTGTCTAGCGGTATAGTACTTGCCCGAGATTCGATCGTCGGTATACCGATACCTTGTTCAATCTCGTTACCGGCAAGTCTCTTTACTCGTTCCGTAACACATCATCCCGTGATCAACCCTTTGATCACATTGTGCACATTATGATGATGTCCTACCGAGTGGGCCCAGAGATACCTCTCCGTTTACACGGAGTGACAAATCCCAGTCTCGATTCGTGCCAACCCAACAGACACTTTCGAAGATACCTGTAGTGCAACTTTATAGCCACCCAGTTACGTTGTGACGTTTGGTACACCCAAAGCATTCCTACGGTATCCGGGAGTTGCACAATCTCATGGTCTAAGGAAATGATACTTGACATTAGAAAAGCTTTAGCATACGAACTACGATCTTTGTGCTAGGCTTAGGATTGGGTCTTGTCCATCACATCATTCTCCTAATGATGTGATCCCATTATCAACGACATCCAATGTCCATGGTCAGGAAACCGTGACCATCTGTTGATCAACGAGCTAGTCAATTAGAGGCTTACTAGGGACATGGTGTTGTCTATGTACCCACACATGTATCTGAGTTTCCTATCAATACAATTATAGCATGGATAATAAACGATTATCATGAACAAGGAAATATAATAATAATAACCAATTTATTATTGCCTCTAGGGCATATTTCCAACAGTATCCCACTTGCACTAGAGTCAATAATCTAGTTCACATCGCTATGTGATTAACACTAATAGGTCACATCGCCATGTGACCAACATCCAAAGAGTTTACTAGTGTCACTAAACTAGTTCACATCACCATGTGATTAAGACTCAATGAGTTCCGGGGTTTGATCATGTTTTCCTTGTGAGAGAAGTTTTAGTCAACGGGTCTGCAGTATTCAGATCCGTATGTACTTTGCAATTCTCTATGTCATATTGTAAATGTTGCTTCCACGCTCCACTTGAAGCTATTCCAAATGGTTGCTCCACTATACGTATCCGGTTTGCTACTCAGAGTCACTCGGATAGGTGTTAAAGCTTGCATCGACGTAACCCTTTACGCCGAACTCTTTGTCACCTCCATAATCGAGAAACATGTCCTTATTTACTCCAAGGACAATTTTGACCGCTGTCCAATGATCCATTCCTGGATCATTCTTGTACCCCTTGACTGACTCATGGCAAGGCACACTTCCAGTGCGGTACACAGCATGGCATACTATAGAGCCTACGTCTGAAGCATAGGGGACGACCTTCTTCCTTTCTATCTATTCTGCCGTGGTCGAGCTTTAAGTCTTAACTTCGTACGTTACATCTCAGGCAAGAACTCCTTCTTTGATTGATCCATCTTGAACACCTTCAAGATCATGTTAAGGTATGTGCTCATTTGAAAGTATTATTAAGCATTTCTATCCTATAGATCTTGATGCTTATTGTTCAAGTAGCCTAATCCAGGTTTTCCATTGAAAAACACCTTTCAAATAACCCTATATGCTTTCTAGAAATTCTACATCATTTCTGATCAACAATATGTCAACAACATATACTCATCAGAAATTCTATAGTGCTCCCACTCACTTCTTTGGAAATACAAGTTTCTCACAAACTTTGTATAAACCCAAAATCTTTGATCATCTCATCAAAGCGTACATTCCAACTCCAAGATGCTTACTCCAGTCCTAAGAAGGATTGCTGGAGCTTTGCATACTTATTAGCGTCTTTCAGGATTGACAAAACCTTCTGGTTGTATCACATACAACCTTTCCTCAAGTATAACGTCGAGGAAACAATGTTTTGACATCCTATCTGCAAGATTTCATAAATCATGCAGTAATTGCTAATATAATCCCAACAGATTCTTAGCATCGCTACGAGTGAGAAAGTCTCATCGTAGTCAACTCCTTGAACTTGTCGGAAAACATCTTAATGACAAGTCGAGCTTTCTTAATGGTGATACTTACCATCATTGTCTGTCTTCTTCTAAAATCCATCTGTACCCAATAGCCTTACGAGTTACGACCATCAAGTAGTTCTTCCAAAGTCATGGATCCTTTCTCGGATTTTATGGCCTCAAGCCATTCATGGAATCCGGGCCCACCATCGCTTCTCCATAGCTCGTAGGTTCATTGTTGTCTAGCAACATGACCTCTAAGACAGGATTGCGTACCACTCTGAAGTAGTACGCATCCTTCTCACCCTACGAGGTACGGTAGTGACTTGATCCGAAACTTCATGATCACTATCATAAGCTTCTACTTCAATTGGTGTAGGCGCCACGGGAACAACTTCCTGTGCCCTGCTACACACTAGTTGAAGTGACGGTTCAATAACCTCATCAAGTCTCCACCATCCTCCCACTCAATTCTTTCGAGAGAAACTTTTCCTCGAGAAAGGACCTGTTTCTAGAAACAATTACTTTTGCTTCTGGATCTGAGATAGGAGGTATACCCAACCATTTTGGGTATCCTATGAAGATGTATTTATCCGTTTTGGGTTCGAGCTTATCACGATGAAACTTTTCACATAAGCGTCGCAACCCCAAACTTTTAAGAAACGACAACTTAGGTTTCTCCAAACCACAGTTCAAACGGTGTCGTCTCAATGGAATCACGTGGTGCCCTATTAAAGTGAGTGTGGTTGTCTCTAATGCCTAACCCATGAATGATAGTGGTAATTCGATAAGAGACATCATGGTACGCACCATATCCAATAGGGTGCAACTATGATGTTCGGACACACCATCACACTATGGTGTTCCAGGCGGTATTAATTGTGAAACAATTTCCACAATGTCTTAATTGTGTACCAAAGCTCGTAACTCAGATACTCATCTCTATGATCATATCATAGACATTTTATCCTCTTGTCACAATGACCTTCAACTTCACTCTGAAATTACTTGAACCATTCAATAATTCAGACTTGTGTTTCATAAAGTAAATATATAGTATCTACTTATATCATCTGTGAAGTAAAACATAACGATATTCACTGCATGCCTCAACACTCATTGGACTGCACACATCAAAGTGTGTTACTTCCAACAAGTTGCTATCTTGTTCCATCTTACTGAAAATGAGGCTTTTCAGTCATCTTGCCTATGTGGTATGATTTGCATATCTCAAGTGATTCAAAATCAAGTGAGTCCAAACGATCCATCTGGATGGAGTTTCTTCATGCGTATTACACCAATATGACTTACATGGCAGTGCCACAAGTAATTGGTACTATCATTACTATCTTATATCCTTTTTGGCATGAAAAATGTGTATCACTACGATCGAGATTCAATAAACCATTCCTCTTAGGTGCTAGACCATTGAAGGTATTATTCAAATAAATAGAGTAACCATTATTCTCCTTAAATGAATAACCGTATTGCGACAGACATAATCCAATCATGTATATGCTCAACGCAAACACCAAATAACAATTATTTAGGTTTAACACCAATCTCGATGGTAGAGGGAGCGTGCGATGCTTGATCACATCAACCTTGGAAACACTTCCAACACGTATCGTCAGCTCACCTTTAGCTAGTCTCCGTTTATTCCGTAGCTTTTATTTCGAGTTACTAACACTTAGCAACCGAACCGGTATCTAATACCCTGGTGCTACTAGGAGTACTAGTAAAGTACACATTAACATAATGTATATCCAATATACTTCTATCGACCTTGCCAGCCTTCTTATCTACCAAGTATCTAGGGTAATTCTGCTCCAGTGGTTGTTCCCTTTATTGCAGAAGCACTTAGTCTCGGGTTTGGGTTCAACCTTGGGTTTCTTCACTGGAGCAGCAACTGATTTGCCGTTTCATGAAGTGTCCCTTCTTGCCCTTGCCCTTCTTGAAACTAGTGGTTTCACCAACCATCAACAATTGATGCTCCTTGATTTCTACTTTCACGGTGTCAAACATCGTGAATCCCTCAAGGATCATCATATCTATCCCTGATATGTTATAGTTCATCACGAAGCTCTAGCAGCTTGGTGGCAATGACTTTGGAGAAACATCACTATCTCATCTGGAAGATCAACTCCCACTCGATTTAAGTGATTGTTGCACTCAGACAATCTGAGCACAAGCTCAATGATTGAGCTTTTCTCCCTTAGTTTGCAGGCTAAGAAAATTGTCGGAGGTCTTATACCTCTTGACGTGGGCACGAGCCTGAAATCCCAATTTCAGCCCTCGAAACATCTCATATGTTCTGTGACGTTTCGAAAAACGTCTTTGGTGCCTCGACTCTATACCGTTTAACTGAACTATCACGTAGTTATCAAAACGTGTATGTCTGATGTTCGCAACATCCACAGACGACGATTGGGGTTCAACACACTAAGCGGTGCATTAAGGACATAAGCTTTCTACTGTCCGCATAATCGCTACTGTCAACTTTCAACTATATTTTCTCTAGGAACATATCTAAAACAGTGGAACTAAAGCGCGAGCTTACGACATAATTTGAAAAGATCTTTTGACTATGTTCAGGATAATTAAGTTCATCTTATGAACTCCCACTCAGATAGACATCCCTCTAGTCATCTAAGTGATTACATGATCCGAGTCATCTAGGTCATGTCTGATCATCACGTGAGACGGACTAGTCGTCATCGGTGAACATCTTCATGTTGATCGTATCTACCATACGACTCATGCTCGACCTTTCGATCTCTTGTGTTCCGAGGCCATGTCTGTACATGCTAGGCTCGTCAAGTTAACCTAAGTGTTTTGCGTGTGTAAATCTGGCTTACACCCGTTGTATGTGAACGTATCTATCACACCCGATCATCACGTGGTGCTTCGAAACGACGAACTTTCACAACGGTGCATAGTTAGGAGGAACACTTTCTTGAAATTTTAATGAGGGATCATCTTATTTACTACCGTCGTTCTAAGCAAATAAGATGCATAAACATGATAAACATCACATGCAATCAAATAGTGACATGATATGGCCAATATCATATTGCTCCTTTTGATCTCCATCTTCGGGGCTCCATGATCATCATCGTCACCGGCATGACACCATGATCTCCATCATCATGATCTCCATCATCGTGTCTCCATGAAGTTGTCTCGCCAACTTATTACTTCTACTACTATGGCTACCGGTTAGCAATAAAGTAAAATAATTACATGGCGTTGTTCAATGACACGCAGGTCATACAATAAATAAAGACAACTCCTATGGCTCCTGCCGGTTGTCATACTCATCGACATGCAAGTCGTGATTCCTATTACAAGAACATGATCAATCTCATACATCACATATCATTCATCACATTCTTCTTGGCCATATCACATCACATAGCATACCCTGCAAAAACAAGTTAGACGTCCTCTAATTGTTGTTTGCATGTTTTACGTGGCTGCTATGGGTTTCTAGCAAGAACGTTTCTTACCTACGCAAAACCACAACGTGATATGCCAATTGCTATTTACCCTTCACAAGGACCCTTTTCATCGAATCCGTTCCGACTAAAGTGGGAGAGACTGGCACCCACTAGCCACCTTATGCACCAAGTGCATGTCAGTCGGTGGAACCTGTCTCACGTAAGAGTACGTGTAAGGTCGGTCCGGGCCGCTTCATTCCACAATACCGTCGAAACAAGATTGGACTAGTAACGGTAAGCATATTGAACAAAATCAATGCCCACAACTACTTTGTGTTCTACTCGTGCAAAGAATCTATGCAATAGACCTAGCTCATGATGCCACTGTTGGGGAACATAGCAGAAATTCAAAATTTTCCTACGAGCCACCAAGATCTATCTATGGAGAAACTAGCAACGAGGGGGAGGAGAGTGCATCTACATACCCTTGTAGATCTCTAAGCGGAAGCGTTCAAGAGAACGGGGTTGAAGGAGTCGTACTCGTCGTGAGCCAAATCACCGGAGATCCTAGTGTCGAACGGACGGCACCTCCGCGTTCAACACACGTACAGTCCGGTGACGTCTCCCATGCCTTGATCCAGCAAGGAGAGAGGGAGAGGTTGAGGAAGACTCCGTCCAGCAGCAGCACAATGGCGTGGTGGTGATGGAAGAGCGTGGCAATCCTGCAGGGCTTCGCCAAGCACCGCGGGAGAGGAGGGGTAAGAGAGGTAGGGCTGCGCCAATAGAGGAAGAAACTCATGTCTTGGGCAGCACCCACAACTCAACTATTTATAGGGGGAGCGGAGGGGGCTGCGCCCCCTCTAGGGTTCCCTCCCCAGGGGTGGCGGCAGCCCCAGATGCCATCTGGGTGGCGGTCAGAGGGGTAGAAGGGGGAGGCGCACCCAGGGTGGGCCTTAAGGCCCATCTGCCCTAGGGTTTGCCCTCTTTCCCACTCTTCCTGCACCTTGGGCCCCTTGTGGGGGGCGCACCAGCCCACCTGGGGCTGGTCCCCTCCCACACTTGGCCCATGCAGCCCTCCGGGGTTGGTGGCCCCACTTGGTGGTCCCGGTACGTTACCGATAAAACCCAAAACTTTTCCGGTGACCAAAACAGGACTTCCCATATATAAATCTTTACCTCCGGACCATTCTGGAACTCCTCGTGACATCCGGGATCTCATCCGGGACTCCAAACAATATTCGGTAACCACATACAAACTTCCTTTATAACCCTAGCATCATCGAACCTTAAGTGTGTAGACCCTACGGGTTCGGGAACCATGCAGACATGACCGAGACGTTCTCCGGTCAATAACCAACAGCGGGATCTGGATACCCATGTTGGCTCCCACATGTTCCACGACGATCTCATCGGATGAACCACGATGTCAAGGACTCAATCGATCCCGTATACAATTCCCTTTGTCTAGCGGTATAGTACTTGCCCGAGATTCGATCGTCGGTATACCGATACCTTGTTCAATCTCGTTACCGGCAAGTCTCTTTACTCGTTCCGTAACACATCATCCCGTGATCAACCCTTTGATCACATTGTGCACATTATGATGATGTCCTACCGAGTGGGCCCAGAGATACCTCTCCGTTTACACGGAGTGACAAATCCCAGTCTCGATTCGTGCCAACCCAACAGACACTTTCGGAGATGCCTGTAGTGCACCTTTATAGCCACCCAGTTACGTTGTGACGTTTGGTACACCCAAAGCATTCCTACGGTATCCGGGAGTTGCACAATCTCATGGTCTAAGGAAATGTACTTGACATTAGAAAAGCTTTAGCATACGAACTACGATCTTTGTGCTAGGCTTAGGATTGGGTCTTGTCCATCACATCATTCTCCTAATGATGTGATCCCGTTATCAACGACATCCAATGTCCATGGTCAGGAAACCGTGACCATCTGTTGATCAACGAGCTAGTCAATTAGAGGCTTACTAGGGACATGGTGTTGTCTATGTACCCACACATGTATCTGAGTTTCCTATCAATACAATTATAGCATGGATAATAAACGATTATCATGAACAAGGAAATATAATAATAATAACCAATTTATTATTGCCTCTAGGGCATATTTCCAACAGGCTTTCCCTCAAGGGTAGGTGCGGGATGAGATGGGAGCATGGGGGTTGCGGGGGTAGCGAGAAGAGACGCCCACTCTGTTGGGGAACGTTGCAGAAAATTAAAATTTTTCCTACGGTTTCACCAAGATCCATCTATGAGTTCATCTAAGCAACGAGTCTAGGGAGAGAGTTTGCATCTACATACCACTTGTAGATCGCGTGCGGAAGCTTGCAAGGTGATGATGTAGTCGTACTCGACGTGATCCAAATCACCGATGACCAGCGCCGAACGGACGGCACCTCCGCGTTCAACACACGTACGGGACGGGAGACGTCTCCTCCTTCTTGATCCAGCAAGGGGGAAAGAGAGGTTGATGAAGATCCAGCAGCACGACGACGTGGTGGTGGATGCAGGGCGTCACAGCAGCAGGGCTTCGCCGAGACTACGAGGGAGAGACGTAACGGGGGGAGATGGAGGCGCCAGGGGCTGGTGTATGAAGTCCCTCCTCTCCCCCACTATATATAGGGGTGCCAAGGGGGGGGCGCCGGCCCTAGTAGATGAGATCTACTAGGGAGGGCGGCGGCCTAGGGGAGGTTTCCCTCCCCCCCAAGGCACCTAGGGGTGCCTTCCACCACTAGGACTCCTCCTAGGGGGAAACCCTAGGCGCATGGGCCTATAGGGGCTGGTGCCCTTGGCCCATGAAGGCCAAGGCGCACCCCCTACAGCCCATGTGGCCCCCCGGGACAGGTGGCCCCACCCGGTGGACCCCCGGGACCCTTCCGGTGGTCCCGGTACAATACCGATAACCCCGAAACTTGTCCCGATGCCCGAAATAGCACTTCCTATATATAATTCTTTACCTCCGGACCATTCCGGAACTCCTTGTGACGTCCGGGATCTCATCCGGGACTCCGAACAACATTCGGGTTTCTGCATATACATGTCTTCATAACCCTAGCGTCACCAAACCTTAAGTGTGTAGACCCTACGGGTTCGGGAGACATGCAGACATGACCGAGACGCTCTCAGTCAATAACCATCAGCGGGATCTGGATACCCATGATGGCTCCCACATGCTCCTCGATGTTGTCATCGGATGAACCACTATGTCGAGGATTCGATCAAACCCTGTATGCAATTCCCTTTGTCAATCGGTACGTTACTTGCCCGAGACTCGATCGTCGGTATCCCAATACCTTGTTCAGTCTCGTTACCGGCAAGTCACTTTACTCGTACCGTAATGCATGATCCCGTGCCCAACACCTTGGTCACATTGAGCTCATTATGATGATGCATTACCGAGTGGGCCTAGAGATACCTCTCCGTCATACGGAGTGACAAATCCCAGTCTCGATCCGTGTCAACCCAACAGCTACTTTCGGAGATACCTGTAATGCACCTTTATAGTCACCCAGTTACGTTGTGACGTTTGATACACCCAAGGCACTCTTACGGTATCCGGGAGTTACACGATCTCATGGTCGAAGGAAGAGATACTTGACACTTGCAAAGCTCTAGCAAAACGAACTACACGATCTTTTATGCTATGCTTAGGATTGGGTCTTGTCCATCACATCATTCTCCTAATGATGTGATCCCGTTATCAACGACATCCAATGTCCATAGTCAGGAAACCATGACTATCTGTTGATCACAACGAGCTGGTCAACTAGAGGCTTACCAGGGACATAGTGTGGTCTAAGTATTCACACGTGTATTACGATTTCCGGATAATACAGTTATAGCATGAATAAAAGACAATTATCATGAACAATGAAATGTAATAATACTTTTATTATTGCCTCTAGGGCATATTTCCAACAGTGTCCCACTTGCACTAGAGTCACCAATCTAGTTACATTGTGATGAATCGAACACCCATAGAGTTCTGGTGTTGATCATGTTTTGTACGCGAGAGAGGTTTAGTCAGCGGATCTGCGACATTCAGATCCGTGTGCACTTTGCAAATCTCTATGTCTCCATCTTGAACATTTTCACGGATGGAGTTGAAACGACGCTTGGTGTGCCTGGTCTTCTTGTGAAACCTGGGCTCCTTTGCGAGGGCAATAGCTCCAGTGTTGTCACAGAAGAGTTTGATCGGCCCCGACGCATTGGGTATGACTCCTAGGTCGGTGATGAACTCCTTCACCCAAATCGCTTCATGTGCTGCCTCCGAGGCTGCCATGTACTCCGCTTCACACGTAGATCCCGCCACGACGCTCTGCTTGCAGCTGCACCAGCTTACTGCTCCACCATTCAACATATACACGTATCCGGTTTGTGACTTAGAGTCATCCAGATCTGAGTCGAAGCTAGCGTCGACGTAACCCTTTACGACGAGCTCTTCGTCTCCTCCATAAACGAGAAACATGTCCTTCGTCCTTTTCAGGTACTTCAGGATATTCTTGACCGCTGTCCAGTGTTCCTTGCCGGGATTACTTTGGTATCTTGCTACCAAACTTACGGCAAGGTTTACATCGGGTCTGGTACATAGCATGGCATACATAATAGATCCTATGGCTGAAGCATAGGGGATGACACTCATCTCTTCTTTATCTTTTGCCGTGGTCGGTGACTGAGCTGAGCTTAGTCTCATACCTTGTAATATAGGCAAGAACCCCTTCTTGGACTGATCCATTCTGAATCTCTTCAAAATCTTATCAAGGTATGTGCTTTGTGAAAGACCTATGAGGCGTCTCGATCTATCTCTATAGATCTTGATGCCTAATATATAAGCAGCTTCTCCAAGGTCCTTCATTGAAAAACACTTATTCAAGTAGGCCTTAATGCTGTCCAGAAATTCTATATCATTTCCCATCAAGAGTATGTCATCTACATATAATATGAGAAATGCTACAGAGCTCCCACTCACTTTCTTGTAAACGCAGGCTTCTCCATAAGTCTGCATAAACCCAAACGCTTTGATCATCTCATCAAAGCGAATGTTCCAACTCCGAGATGCTTGCACCAGTCCATAAATGGATCGCTGGAGCTTGCATACTTTGTTAGCGTTCTGAGGATCGACAAAACCTTCCGGCTGCATCATATACAGTTCTTCCTTAAGATGCCCGTTAAGGAATGCCGTTTTGACGTCCATTTGCCATATCTCATAATCATAGTATGCGGCAATTGCTAACATGATTCGGACGGACTTTAGCTTCACTACGGGAGAGAATGTCTCGTCGTAGTCAATCCCTTGAACCTGTCGATAACCCTTAGCGACAAGTTGAGCTTTATAGATGGTAATATTACCATCCGCGTCCGTCTTCTTCTTAAAGATCCATTTGTTTTCTATCGCTCGCCGATCATCGGACAAGTCTGTCAAAGTCCATACTTTGTTTTCATACATGGATTCTATCTCGGATTTCATGGCTTCAAGCCATTTGTTGGAATCCGGGCCCGCCATTGCTTCTTCATAGTTCGAAGGTTCATTGTTGTCTAACAACATGATTTCCAGGACAGGGTTGCCGTACCACTCTGGTGCGGAACGTGTCCTTGTGGACCTACGAAGTTCAGCAGTAACTTGATCCGAAGTACCTTGATCATCATCATTGTTTTCCTCTTCAGTTGGTGTGGGCATCACAGGAACGGTTTCCTGCGCTGCGCCACTTTCCTGCTCAAGAGGTAGTACTTCATCGAGTTCTACTTTCCTCCCACTTACTTCTTTCGAGAGAAACTCTTTTTCCAGAAAGCATCCGTTCTTGGCTACAAAGATCTTGCCTTCGGATCTTAAGTAGAAGGTATACCCTACAGTTTCCTTAGGGTATCCTATGAATATGCATTTTTCCGACTTGGGTTCGAGCTTTTCAGGTTGAAGTTTCTTGACATAAGCTTCGCATCCCCAAACTTTTAGAAACGACAGCTTAGGTTTCTTTCCAAACCATGATTCATACGGTGTCGTCTCAACGGATTTAGACGGTGCCCTATTTAAAGTGAATGTAGCTGTCTCTAGAGCGTATCCCCAAAATGATAGCGGTAAATCGGTAAGGGACATCATAGACCGCACCATATCCAATAGAGTGCGATTACGATGTTCGGACACACCGTTTCGCTGAGGTGTTCCAGGCGGCGTGAGCTGTGAAACGATTCCTCATTTCTTTAAGTGTGTACCAAATTCGTGACTTAAGTATTCTCCTCCATGATCTGATCGTAAGAATTTTATCTTTCGGTCACGTTGATTCTCTACCTCATTCTGAAATTCCTTGAACTTTTCAAAGGTCTCAGACTTGTGTTTCATTAAGTAGACATACCCATATCTACTCAAGTCATCTGTGAGAATGAGAACATAACGATATCCTCCGCGAGCCTCAACGCTCATTGGACCGCACACATCGGTATGTATGATTTCCAACAAGTTGGTTGCTCGCTCATTGTTCCGGAGAACGGAGTCTTGGTCATTTTGCCCAAGAGGCATGGTTCGCACGTGTCAAACGATTCATAATCAAGAGACTCTAAAAGTCCATCGGCATGGAGCTTCTTCATGCGCTTGACACCAATGTGACCAAGGCGGCAGTGCCACAAGTATGTGGGACTATCGTTATCAACTTTAAATCTTTTGGCATCTACACTATGAACATGTGTAATATTACGCTCGAGATTCATTAAGAATAAACCATTGACCATCGGAGCATGACCATAAAACATATCTCTCATATAAATCGAACAACCATTATTCTCAGACTTAAATGAGTAGCCATCTTGTATTAAACGAGATCCAGATACAATGTTCATGCTCAAACTTGGCAGTAAATAACAATTATTGAGGTTCAAAACTAATCTCGTAGGTAAATGTAGAGGCAGCGTGCCGACGGCGATCACATCGACTCTGGAACCATTCCCGACGCGCATCGTCACCTCGTCCTTCGCCAGTCTCCGTTTATTCTGCAGCTCCTGCTGTGAGTTACAAATATGAGCAACGGCACCGGTATCAAATACCCAGGAGTTACTACGAGTACTGGTAAGGTACACATCAATCACATGTATATCAAATATACCTTTGGTGTTGCCGGCCTTCTTATCCGCTAAGTATTTGGGGCAGTTCCGCTTCCAGTGACCCTTCCCCTTGCAATAAAAGCACTCAGTCTCAGGCTTGGGTCCATTCTTTGACTTCTTCCCGGTAACTGGCTTACCAGGCGCGGCAACATCTTTGCCATCTTTCTTGAAGTTCTTCTTACCCTTGCCCTTCTTGAACTTAGTGGTCTTATTGACCATCAACACTTGATGTTCTTTCTTGATTTCAGCCTCTGCTGACTTCAGCATCGAGAACACTTCAGGAATGGTCTTTTCCATTCCCTGCATGTTGTAGTTCATCACAAAGCTCTTGTAGCTTGGTGGGAGCGACTGGAGGATTCTGTCAATGACCGCCTCATCTGGGAGGTTAATGTTCAGCTGGGTCATACGGTTGTGCAACCCAGACATCTTCAGGATGTGCTCACTGACAGAACTGTTTTCCTCCATCTTACAACTGTAGAACTTGTCGGAGACATCATATCTCTCGACCCGGGCATGAGCTTGAAAAACTAGTTTCAGCTCTTCGAACATCTCATATGCTCCGTGATGCTCAAAACGCTTTTGGAGCCCCGGTTCTAAGCTGTAAAGCATGCCGCACTGAACGAGGGAGTAATCATCAGCGCGAGACTACCAAGCATTCATAATGTCTTGGTTCTCTGGGACGGGAGCGTCACCTAGCGGTCCTTCTAGGACATATTGTTTCCTGGCAGCTATGAGGATGATCCTCAGGTTCCGGACCCAGTCCGTATAGTTGCTGCCATCATCTTTCAGCTTGGTTTTCTCTAGGAACGCGTTGAAGTTCATGTTGACATTAGCGTTGGCCATTGATCTACAAGACATATTTGCAAAGGTTTTAGACTAAGTTCATGATAATAAAGTTCTAATCAAATTATGAACTCCCACTTAGATTAGACATCCCTTTAGTCATCTAAGTGTTACACGATCCGAGTCGACTAGGCCGTGTCCGATCATCACGTGAGACGGACTAGTCATCGTCGGTGAACATTTTCATGTTGATCGTATCTTCCATACGACTCGTGTTCGACCTTTCGGTCTCTGTGTTCCGAGGCCATGTCTGCACATGCTAGGCTCGTCAAGTTAACCCTAAGTGTTTTCGCTGTGTAAAACTGTCTTACACCCGTTGTATGTGAACGTAAGAATCCATCACACCCGATCATCACGTGGTGCTTAGAAGCGACGAACTGTAGCAACGGTGCACAGTTAGGGGAGAACACTTCTTGAAATTTTATAAGGGATCATCTTATTTACTACCGTCGTCCTAAGTAAACAAGATGCATAATACATAATAAACATCACATGCAATTATATAGTTGTGACATGATATGGCCAATATCATATAGCTCCATTGATCTTCATCTTCGGGGCTCCATGATCATCTTGTCACCGGCTTGACACCATGATCTCCATCATCGTGTCTTCATGAAGTTGTCACGCCAACGACTACTTCTACTTCTATGACTAATGTTTAGCAATAAAGTAAAGTAGTTTACATGACGTTATTCAATGACACGCAGGTCATACAAAAAATAATGACAACTCCTATGGCTCCTGCCGGTTGTCATACTCATCGACATGCAAGTCGTGAATCCTATTACAAAGAACATGATCTCATACATCACAATTCATCATTCATCACAACTTCTGGCCATATCACATCACATGATCAATCGCTGCAAAAACAAGTTAGACGTCCTCTAATTGTTGTTGCATCTTTTACGTGGCTGCAATTGGGTTCTAGCAAGAACGTTTTCTTACCTACGAATTACCACAACGTGATTTTGTCAACTTCTATTTACCCTTCATAAGGGCCCTGTTCATCGATTCCGCTCCAACTAAGGTGGGAGAGACAGACACCCGCCAGCCACCTTATGCAACTTGTGCATGTCAGTCGGTGGAACCGGTCTCACGTAAGCGTACGTGTAAGGTTGGTCCGGGCCGCTTCATCCCACAATACCGTTGAGCAAGAAAAGACTAGTAGAGGCAAGTAAGATGACAAAATCCACGCCCACAACAAAGTTGTGTTCTACTCGTGCAAAGAGAACTACGCATAGACCTAGCTCATGATGCCACTGTTGGGGAACGTTGCAGAAAATTAAAATTTTTCCTACGGTTTCACAAAGATCCATCTATGAGTTCATCTAAGCAACGAGTCTAGGGAGAGAGTTTGCATCTACATACCACTTGTAGATCGCGTGCGGAAGCTTGCAAGGTGATGATGTAGTCGTACTCGACGTGATCCAAATCACCGATGACCAGCGCCGAACGGACGGCACCTCCGCGTTCAACACACGTACGGGACGGGAGACGTCTCCTCCTTCTTGATCCAGCAAGGGGGAAGGAGAGGTTGATGAAGATCCAGCAGCACGACGGCGTGGTGGTGGATGCAGGGCGTCACAGCAGCAGGGCTTCGCCGAGACTACGAGGGAGAGACGTAACGGGGGGAGATGGAGGCGCCAGGGGCTGGTGTATGAAGTCCCTCCTCTCCCCCACTATATATAGGGGTGCCAAGGGGGGGCGCCGGCCCTAGTAGATGAGATCTACTAGGGGGGGCGGCGGCCTAGGGGAGGTTTCCCTCCCCCCCAAGGCACCTAGGGGTGCCTTCCACCACTAGGACTCCTCCTAGGGGGAAACCCTAGGTGCATGGGCCTATAGGGGCTGGTGCCCTTGTCCCATGAAGGCCAAGGCGCACCCCCTACAGCCCATGTGGCCCCCCGGGACAGGTGGCCCCACCCGGTGGACCCCCGGGACCCTTCCGGTGGTCCCGGTACAATACCGATAACCCCGAAACTTGTCCCGATGCCCGAAATAGCACTTCCTATATATAATTCTTTACCTCCGGACCATTCTGGAACTCCTTGTGACGTCCGGGATCTCATCCGGGACTCCGAACAACATTCGGGTTTCTGCATATACATGTCTTCATAACCCTAGCGTCACCAAACCTTAAGTGTGTAGACCCTACGGGTTCGGGAGACATGCAGACATGACCGAGACGCTCTCAGTCAATAACCATCAGCGGGATCTGGATACCCATGATGGCTCCCACATGCTCCTCGATGTTGTCATCGGATGAACCACTATGTCGAGGATTCGATCAAACCCTGTATGCAATTCCCTTTGTCAATCGGTACGTTACTTGCCCGAGACTCGATCGTCGGTATCCCAATACCTTGTTCAGTCTCGTTACCGGCAAGTCACTTTACTCGTACCGTAATGCATGATCCCGTGCCCAACACCTTGGTCACATTGAGCTCATTATGATGATGCATTACCGAGTGGGCCCAGAGATACCTCTCCGTCATACGGAGTGACAAATCCCAGTCTCGATCCGTGTCAACCCAACAGCTACTTTCGGAGATACCTGTAATGCACCTTTATAGTCACCCAGTTACGTTGTGACGTTTGATACACCCAAGGCACTCTTACGGTATCCGGGAGTTACACGATCTCATGGTCGAAGGAAGAGATACTTGACACTTGCAAAGCTCTAGCAAAACGAACTACACGATCTTTTATGCTATGCTTAGGATTGGGTCTTGTCCATCACATCATTCTCCTAATGATGTGATCCCGTTATCAACGACATCCAATGTCCATAGTCAGGAAACCATGACTATCTGTTGATCACAACGAGCTGGTCAACTAGAGGCTTACCAGGGACATAGTGTGGTCTAAGTATTCACACGTGTATTACGATTTCCGGATAATACAGTTATAGCATGAATAAAAGACAATTATCATGAACAATGAAATATAATAATACTTTTATTATTGCCTCTAGGGCATATTTCCAACACACTCAGCAGGCGCACTGTGAGGAGTCACAGTCGAGGTGCCTGAACTACTCGGAAGAGTAACCAGGGAAACGGGCGAGCTAGAACCCGGCACAATATAAGGAGTAAATCCCATATAAAGGGGAGTGGGATAGGACCTAGCGGCTACTAAAGCAATGCGAGCACGAGTCAAGTCTCAAGCCAGCTCGTGAATCAGAAGATAACTAGCAGTGATGTATCGAGAAAGGTGGCTAGTATCACTATCGAACACCGAATCAATGATAGGAAAACGGACATGACCATCGTCGTGCAAGGATGGATAGTAGCGAAAACCTGAGTGAGTCTGCATACGAACCTTAGTATAGCGTAGCTCAACGAGGACCTCAAACGCAACAAACTGAATGGCCTGAGCAGCGGTGGAAGCAAAACCGCTCTGAGAGGTACGAGTGTAAGAGCCTGATGAAGAACTGATGCACAGAGTAACCACGGCGTGATACTCGTACACTGAGTCGGCTAGACGCTCCCGGTACACCCGATACGCTAGGTCGTCACCGTGAGGGTAAAGTTGATGCCATACATTCTAAAGAAGATGTGGCAAAGTTTATGGCAACAGCTCCAACTGGCACAGATACGGTACTGGAGCCATCTACACTCACAACCATTAGTCAGTTAGAAATAATAATAAACCAAGAGCATGCAATGCAGCAACCAAATGCAAAGACTATCGGCACTCAATTAGCACGCTAGCTAACGTTCAACTAACGTGTCAGTGGTCTAGCGTGTCCTACATTCAACGCGGCTCTGATACCAAGCATTGTGACACCCCGGCTTAGAGCAACCGGTTTACCTTGCATTGTCAGCCCAAAGATCAAGTCTTCTAGCAACACACAACATCTTGGTACAGAAAACAACCGCCTTATTGATGCTAGCGAAAACATAGTGCGATATTACATCAAGTAGCAAGGCCAGCAGCACACATGGTGCAACTGAATAATATGTACATTATTTAGTGAACATAAAGGGGCCTCGATCACGACAACTACGCAGCAGCGGGACGACGATGAAGCAGGACTCCATAGCATAGGGACACCGATGTGGACACGATCTAGACACGGCAACACTCCGATCCAGTTAGACTTTCCTGAAAGCAGGCATAACACGCCAGGTCAGTACATTGAATGTACTTGCAATCTCACAACAAGCATAAACATAATAACAAACAATATCATGACATTTAATCAAGTTGAATGCAGATAAAAACATACTACTGATGCAGTGCAAACAAACTTGTGCACCGAGTCCCTCAGACTCTGTTACCAACGGGTTACCTCGTAACCAAACGGTGATCATTCACGGATGACAAACGAAACCAACACTTTGGTTTCCACAACAAACAATCTCACCTATCTCATTACTTAACCAGTGCCAAACATATAACTTAGTGTGCAAGATTACTTATTAATGTTGATCCATGGTGTGACTTACTCATGAGTTGTGTCCTTAACCGAGGACGCGGTTATCAATAGATTTAAATACACTCTGTAGAGGTAGTACACTGGACCCACATCACGGAACCCATGGCCTCGTACCCCCATTCGGGTGGACCAACGACATCCCGACAGAATCCTCCCATTGCCATGACACTCTCCCGGCCGCTCCAACTAACTCCCCACTGGGCTAAGTCATGGGTGGCCCCGTGCCTACCAAAGGCATCAACGGCCACCGTCGTGGCAAAACTTAAATGGTCCTAAATGGGGACAAGGTACCATAACAATGAACGGGCACACAAGGTTATGTCTGCTTACCGGGCCAGGGTACCGCACGCCCATAACCTTCCCTCATTGGAGGCACCGACCAGAGGCATGACAACAGATCGAATAAAGGCCTTCCCATAAAGGCAAATGTGGTTGCACTGGAAAAAACTTGATTCAGTGGCACCATGACTCGATCAACTTTATGTTCAAGTTCAATTAACATCAAGTTTAACTTGAAATGAAAATACTCGAGTCACCATATGCCATGACCATGCAACCATTCGACATGCATCACATATCACTTAGAATAAACATATGAACATCATCAAAAGTTCTACTTGCACAAGTCATCACTAAATTTACAAATTCTTTTTCACTGGTTATTAACACTCATCTTTTTTATTCATAGCATTAACATATGAAACCAAGCCATCACATAAGAAAATAATACTGATACTAGTCATATCATAACCATAGCAAAAATCACATAGTGAAACTACTCATGCTAGCTCACACTAGTCAAGGTACTCACTTCTGTAGACTAAGCATTTTACTCATGACAAAATAACTAACATAAGCATTATTCATTAAATAATTATATGCATGAAATAACTCATTTTCAAGTTGGAAAATCATAAATATTGTAATGACACTATGAAAATGTTGGTGTGGCTTGCCTTAGTTCAGAGGAGGTTCACACTCCTCCTTGTTTTCCTCAAGACAAGATTCTCCCTCTGAAAACAATTAAAATCACAAAAAGGAAATATCAAGAACACTTTTGAAAATCACCAAAAAAATCTAGACAGCAGAGGAAATTCTCATTTTTGGTGTGCTACTAGATCTTTTCAATAAGAACACAATGCAAAAAGAATCAACTCATTTGTACTTATCGTTAAAAAGTTACAGGTGGTCAAAGTTTCTGGTCAAAATTTGATTAAATTTGAATAAAAAGAAAAGACCGGGGGGTGACGTCGATGGCGTATTCCAGGAATACATCACCACTTGTACCACTTCGGGTGTGATCAGTGAGGCTGACAGTAGGCCCCACGCGTCAGGTCGGGGGAGAGAGAGAAAGAGAAACAGAGATGGCGGTGCTTCGCTGATGCGTTCTCCAGCGAGGAGTGATCGGCAGCTAGATCCAGAGGGATAGAAAGAGAGAGGGGGTTGAGGCGCACCTACCTGTACCTGTGGTTTGGCTAGAGGTGGTCGGACGGGGTCGGAACGAGCTTCTCCAGTGGCTGCAGAAAGCGGAGCTCGCCGGAGTTGAAGACGACGGCGATGTAGGGCTGCACCAGGGGCTCCAACAAGGTCGGACGGCACCAGTGAACCACCAGAGGGTCGCCTGATGAGTGGATGGAGCTCGAGAGGCACCGTAGTGAGGAGGAGGAGTTGCGGGGATCGCCGGTGAGCTCGGGTCGGGGCGGCGACCAGAGGGCTGCCCGGCCGGGCTGCAGCTTAGCTACGGGCTTGTGGAGGCTGGGTGAGTGTGTGGTGATGCTTGAAGAGGCTGGGGAGGGCCATATTTATAGGCGGATCGGCTCTGCCAGAGAGCTTCTGGACATGGCGCACAGCGATGAACGACATCAGTGAGAGGGGGAGAAGGTGACGCTACTCATGGGGCCACTGTGGGAGGACGGAGACAAGCACATGGGCGTGGGTGGCGACAAGCACAGTGGCACAGGCGCACTGTATGCTTGGCCGCGTCATGCCCGTGCCTGCTATAGTGAGCTCCGGTGTCGACGAGCACCAGGGGAGAGTTAATGGCGTTCGGACGGCGATTGTGGCGAAGTTTGGCAAGGTGCGGCGAGCAGGGAAGCGAGCACGAGCTCAACAGAGGCTCGGGCGCGACGTAGAGCGCGTCGTCGGCATGCCAGCACGCTTGGACGAATGCGGTCACCGCGTGAACTCTGGCATCACGTCAGGCCTTGCATTAATTTCATGTCTGGCATGTAGTCCTTGGTGGTTTGAGATGTTCCAAAGCTTTGAGTTGATCACAGGTGCTCTGTGTGCGTGGGTTTCTTCCTGGTAAGTTTCTGGACAGTAACTTGTGAGGTTTACCGGGAGAGATCCAAGAAGAGTTTAGGGCTGAGCTTTGGGGTTTATAGGTTACTTAGGAGGGTAATGAAGCTCAAGAAAAATTAGCCTCATTGGATCAAGGAAAAATATACTTGTTGTGTAAAGTGCCTTTTCTGTCCAGAACATGAATGATTTTCTGTAGCAAAAATATTCCAAAAAGTGATGCAATATTTTCCTCAGGGAGGTGCTCTAGGGTTCAAAGAATATTTGGGAATTTTCTCAGGATTTTAGGAGCAATAAAAATGAGGGTTGCTTTGGAGCATAGGTTTCTGAAATGAATTTCAAAGAAGAAAATGAATATTTTTCTTTTATGAAAAATATTCCTTGGGTCATTTTGGGATTCTTCAGAGAAATAATGATGAGTTAGAGATGGACGGGTCACTTGGGTGAAAATCAAAGACATGCCCAAGTGTTTAAGTCAATTTGAATTAATTCAAAAATCCCAAATTCAAAGCAAAGCAAATGAAGTCCGAAAAAAGAGAGAAGGCAAAAACTAGGCTGTCATAGTGGATGACATATTGTTGATTGGAAATGATGTAGAATTTCTGAATATCATAAAAGGATACTTGAATAGAAGGTTTTCAATGAAAGGCCTCGGTGAAGCTGCTTATATATTGGGCATCAAGATCTATAGAGATAGATCAAGACGCTTGATAGGACTTTCACAAAGCACATACCTTGATATAGTTTTGAAGAAGTTCAAAATGGATCGGTCAAAGAAAGGGTTCTTGCATGTGTTACAAGGTGTGAAGTTGAGTCAGACTCAATGCCCGACCACTGCAAAAGATAGAGAGAAAATGAAAGTCATTCCTATGCCTCAGCCATTGGTTCTATCATGTATGATATGCTGTGTAGCAGACCTGATGTGTGCCTTGCTATAAGTTTAGCAGGAAGGTACCAAAGTAATCCAGGAGTGGATCACTGGACAGCGGTCAAGAACATCCTGAAGTACCTGAAAAGTACTAGTGATATGTTTCTCGTTTATGGAGGTGACAAAGAGCTTGTCGTAAGTGGTTACATTGATGCTAGCTTTGACACTGATCCGGATGACTCTAAGTCACAAACCAGATACGTATTTTTATTAAATGGTGGAGCTGTCAGTTGGTGCAGTTCCAAGAAGAGCGTCGTGGCGGGATATACATGTGAAGCGGAGTACATAGCTGCTTCGGAAGCAACAAACGAAGGAGTCTGGATGAAGGAGTTCATATCCGATCTAGGTGTAATACCTAGTGCATCAAGTCCAATGAAAATCTTTTGTGACAATACTGGAGCAATTTCCTTGGCAAAGGAATCTAGATTTCACAAAAAGACCAAACATATCAGGAGACGCTTCAACTCCATCCGAGATTTGGTCAAGGAGGGAGACATAGAGATTTGCAAAATACATAAGGATCTGAATGTGGCAGACCCGTTTACTAAGCCTCTTCCACGAGCAAAACATGATCAGCACCAAGACTCCATGGGTGTTAGATTCATTACAATGTAATCTAGATTATTGAATCTAGTGCAAGTGTGAGACTGAAGGAAATATGCCCTGGAGGCAATAATAAAGTTGTTATTTTATATTTCCTTATTCATGATAAATGTTTATTCATGCTAGAATTGTATTAACCGGAAACTTGATACATGTGTGAATACATAGGCAAAACATCGTATCCCTAGTATGCCTCCACTAGACTAGCTCGTTGATCAAAGTGTTGGGGAACGTAGCATGCAATTTCAAAAAAAATCCTACAATCACACAAGATCTATCTAGGAGATGCATAGCAACGAGAGGGGGAGAGTGTGTCCACATACCCTCGTAGACCGAAAGCGGAAGCATTATGTTAACGCGGTTGATGTAGTCGAACATCTTCACAATCGAACCGATCTAGCACCAGACGTACGGCACCTCCGAGTTCAGCACACGTTCAGCTCGATTACGTCCCTCAAACTCTTGATCCAGCAGAGGGTCAAGGGAGAGTTTTGTCAGCATGACGGCATGATGACGGTGTTGATGATGTGATCTGTGCAGGGCTTCGCTTAAGCACTACGATGATACTATCGGAGGAGTAAATAGTGGAGGGGGGCACCGCACATGGCTAAGACAATGTTGTGCCTTTGGGGCGCCCCCTGCCCCCGTATATAAAGGAGGGAGGAGGAGGCCGACCACTAGGGGCGCACCAAGGGAGGGGGGAGTCCTACTAGGACTCCACTCCTAGTAGGATTTGGCCCCCTCTTTTTTCCCTTCTTACGAAGGTGGAAAGGGGGGAGAGGGAGTAGGAGAAGGAAAGGGGGGTGGTGCTCCCTTTCCCTAGTCCAATTCGGCCTCCTCCCTTGTGGGGGACGCACCAGCCCCTTGTGGACTGGTTAGCCTCTCTCCCATGGCCCATATGGCCCATATGGCCCATATCTTCCACTGGGGGGTTCCGATAACCCTTCCGGTACTCCGGTTTGTACCCAATACACTCCAGAACCCTTCCGGTGTCCGAATACCACCTTCCAATATATCAATCTTTACCTCTTGACCATTTAGTGATTCCTCGTCATGTCCGTGATCTCATCTGGGATTCCGAACAAACTTCGGTGACCAAAACACATAACTCATAATACAAATCGTCATCGAACATTAAGTGTGCGGACCCTACGGGTTCGAGAACTATGTAGACATGATCGAGACACATCTTCGATCAATAACCAATAGCGGAACATGGATGCTCATATTGTCTCCTACATATTCTACGAAGATATTTATCGGTCAGACCGCACAACAACATACGTTGTTCCCTTTGTCATCAGTATGTTACTTGCCCGAGATCCGATCGTCGGTATCTTCATACCTAGTTCAATCTCGTTACCGGCAAGTCTCTTTACTCGTTCTGTAATGCTTCATCCCGCAACTAACTCATTAGTCACATTGCTTGCAAGGCTTATGGTGATGATCATCACCGAGAGGGCCCAAAGATACATCTTTGATACACGGAGTGACAAATCCTAATCTCGATCTATGCCAACCCAATTAACACCTTCGGAGACACCTATAGATCATATTTATAATCACACAGTTACATTGTGAAGTTTGATAGCACACAAGGTGTTCCTCCGGTATTTGGGAGTTGCATAATCCCACAGTCAGAGGAACATGTATAAGTCATGAAGAAAGCAATAGAAATAAAACTTATCAATCATTATGCTAAGCTAACTGGTGGGTCTTGTCCATCACATCATTCTCTAATGATGTGATCCCGTTCATCAAATGACAACACATGTCCATGGTCAGGAAACATAACCATCTTTGATTAGCGAGCTAGTCAAGTAGAGGCATACTAGGGACACTTTGTTTTGTCTACGTATTCACACATGTACTAAGTTTCCGGTTAATATAATTCTAGCATGAATAAACATTTATCATGTTATAAGGAAATATAAACACCAACTTTATTATTGCCTCTAGGGCATATTTCCTTCAGTCTCCCACTTGCACTAGAGTCAATAATCTAGTTCACATTGCCATGTGATTTAACACCAATAGTTGACACATGTATGTTATTAACACCCATAGTTCACATCGCCATGTGACCAACAACCAAAGGGTTTACTAGAGTCGATAATCTAGTTCACATCGCTATGTGATTAACACCCAAAGAGTACTAAGGTGTGATCATGTTTTGCTTGTGAGAGAAGTTTAGTCAACGAGTCTGCTAAATTTAGATCCCTATGTATTTTGCAAATTTTCTATGTCTACAATGCTATGCATGGAGCTACTCTAGCTAATTGCTCCCACTTTCAATATGTATCCAGATTGAGACTCAGAGTCATCTGGATTGGTGTAAAGCTTACATAGACGTAACTCTTTACAACGAACTCTTTATCACCTCCATAACTGAGAAATACTTCCTTAGTCCTCTTAGGTAACTAAGGATAACTTTGACTGCTATACATTGATCCACTCCTGGATCACTATCGTACCCCCCGCCAAACTCATATCAAGGCACACAACTGGTCTGGTACATAACATGGCATACTTTATAGAACCTATGACTAAGGCATAGGGAATGACTTTCATTCTCTTCCTATCTTCTGCCGTGGTCGGACTTTGAGTCTTACTCAATTTTACACCTTGTAATACAGGCAAGAACTCCTTTGACTGATCCATTTTGAACTCTTTCAAAAACTTGTCAAGGTATGTACTCATTGAAAAATCTTATCAGGCATCTTAATCTATCTCCATAGATCTTGATGCCCAATATGTAAGTAGCTTCACCGAGGTCTTTCTTTGAAAATCTCCTTTCCAACTCTCCTTTATGCTTTCTAGAAAATTCTACATCATTTCCGATCAACAATATGTCATTCACATATACTTATCAGAAAGGCTGTAGTGCTTGCACTCACTTTCTTGTAAATACAAGCTTCACCGCAAGTCTGTATAAAACTATATGCTTTGATCAACTCATCAAAGCGTATATTCCAACTCTGAGATGCTTGCACCAGTCCATAGATGGATCGCTGGAGCTTGCATACCTTGTTAGTACCTTTACGATCGGCAAAACCTTCTAGTTGCATCATATACAACTCTTCTTTAAGAAATATCCATTTAAGGAATGCAGTTTTGACATCCATTTGCCAGATTTCATAAAATATGGCAATTGCTAACATGATTCGGACGGATTTAAGCATCGCTACAGTTGAGAAAATCTCATTGTATTCAACACCTTGAACTTGTCAAAAATCTTTTGTGCCAAGTCGAGCTTTGTAGATAGTAACACTACTATCAACATCCGTCTTCCTCTTGAATATCCATTTATTTTCTATGGCTTGCCGATCATCGGGCAAGTCCACCAAATTCCACACTTTGTTCCCATACATGGATCCCATCTCAGATTTCATGGCCTCAAGCCATTTCGCGGAATCTGGGCTCATCATCACTTCCTCATAGTTCGTAGGTTCATCATGGTCTAGTAACATGACTTCCAGAATAGGATTACCGTACCACTCTGGTGCGGACCATACTCTGATTGACCTACGAGGTTTGGTAGTAACTTGATATGAAGTTTCATGATCATCATCATTAGCTTCTTCACTAATTGGTGTAGGAATCACCGGAACTAATTTCTGTGATGAACTACTTTCCAATTCGGGAGAAGGTACAATTACCTCATCAAGTTCTACTTTCCTCCCACTCACTTCTTTCGAGAGAAACTCCTTCTCTAGAAAGGATCCATTCTTAGCAACGAATATCTTGCCTTCGGATTTGTGGTAGAAGGTGTACCCAATAGTTTCTTTTGGGTATCCTATGAAGACACATTTCTGCGATTTGGGCTCGAGCTTATCAGGTTGAATTTTTTCACATAAGCATCGCAACCCCAAACTTTAAGAAACGATAACTTTGGTTTGTTGCCAAACCACAATTCATACGGTGTCGTCTCAACGGATTTTGATGGCGCCCTATTTAACGTGAATGCAATTGTCTCTAATGCATAATCCCAAAACGATAGTGGTAAATTGGTAAGAGACATCATAGATCGCACCATATCTAATAAAGTGCGGTTATGACGTTCAGACACACCATTATGCTATGGTGTTCCAGGTGGCGTGAGCTGTGAAACTATTCCACATTGTTTTAAATGAAGGCCAAACTCGTAACTCAAACATTCACCTCCATGATTAGATCATAGAAACTTTATTTTCTTATTACAATGATTCTCCACTTCAATCTGAAATTCTTTGAACTTTTCAAATGTTTCAGAGTTGTGTTTCATTAAGTAGATATACCCGTATCTGCTCAAATCATCTATGAAGGTCAGAAAATAATGATACCTGCCACGAGCCTCAACACTCATCGGACCACATACATCGGTATGTATTATTTCCAATAAGTCATAATATCAAGGTTCTAAGATCAACTATGAACATACAGAAGATAGTAGGAGCTAAAATCAAGTTTAGAACCATCACTCCTATAGGTCTACGGATTAGTAACACGTGATCCTGATAGAAAGATGAGAAGCCTAGTTCTTAATCCCCGTAGAAGAGAAGAGGTTGACTCAGATCAGAAGGGCATAAGGTATAAGGAGTAAAAAGAGCCTTACGTTCCCACCCACAATCAACTCCCTTATATAACTAAAGAATTTCTAGACTCAACTTCGACCAGTTTGGCTTGGTAATCCTACAGGCAGTCAAGCTCTGATACCAAAACTGTCAGGACCCCGATCCTATGCCACACCGATCTAGCATGTAACACCTCATATCACTTTGCGGCCTCACACACGGTATTCCCACGGGTGTCGCCTTACCAGGCCCGGGATCGTTTGCGCCTTTTGGCTCACGTATATGATAGTGTCGCTAGCATCCATATGACAAAGAACCCAGGCTGACATGGCTAGTCATAAACCCAAAGTGGCACTAACTTACAAGGACAGGCATACATGACCCAGCAACGAATGTGTCGGTCATCAGCGAGTGAATCCGGGTTGTAGCAACTGGGCTAGCAGGACTCCGAAGAATCCGGGCTGTAGCAGGCTAACAGGACTCCGGTAGACACCGCGTGACATTTCCCGAAGGGACAGACACAGGAACGAAGGACACATGCCGGCCAGCCTAAGTGTTCCGGAGCAGTAGCAAGCTACCAAGGCTTAGTGGAAGCACTAGGAGACATTTCCCGATAAGAGAGGCTACCAAGGACAAACAACTAGATAGTGAGATCCCACACATACCAAGCATTTCAATAACATACACACAATATGCTCAATATGTGCAAATACAACATGGCATCACAACATGACTCTACAACTCAAGTATTTTATTCAATAGGCTCCGAGGAGCGAGATATTACAAACATGGGTCTCATGACCCAACATTCAGAGCACACAAATCAAAGCACAAGCGGAAGCTTAACATGTCTGAGTATAGACATCTAGAAATGAAAAACGCTAAGAAGCCTGACTATCTACCAGATCCCGCCGAGGGCACAAGATCGTAGCTGAGGTAACAAGCTAAACATCGAAGTCCACACGGAACTACTAGCGAGACTGAAATCTCTCTACAAAAACATAAAATAGGCAAATGTGAGTACAAATGTACCCAGCAAGACTTACATCAGATCTATCTACATATGCATTAGTATCAACAAAGGGGGTGGTGGGGTTTAACTGCAGCAAGCCAGCTTTGACTCGGTGGCTATCCTGAACTACGACTGCAAGTAACTCTTTTGAGGTGGCGCACACGAGTCCACATATTCACCATATCAATACACCACTATGGATCCGCTCCCGTCTCCCTACGAGAACGCCATCCATAGCACTCAGGCTTATTTTGCATATTTTAGAGTATCCACTTTCACTTGTCTATGAACTATACAGGCAACCCAGAAGTCCTTTACCGCGGACACGGCTATTCGAATAGATCATATTAACCCTGCAGGGGTGTACTTCTTCACACACGCTCTCGCCACTTACCGCCATGTACACGTCATGTATCTCGGCAACCTTCAAGCGGAAGCCTGGCGAGGGTGTCGGCCACGACCTGACTAACCACACAAGTCTCTTGTCCAGGTTTATCGCCTATTCGGGTTCCATCCGCAAGGAGATCCGGCCGGGGTGTCGCTCACGGCCCCAAACGATGTGAGCAGGGTTCCCAAGCCCACCATCTGGAACCTCGTTCAATTGTTTCAGAGAACGGAGTTTTTGTCATCTTGCTCATTAATGACCCACAAGTATATGGGGCCAATTGTAGCTCTTTATGATAAGTAAGAGTGTCGAACCCAACGGGGAGCAGAAGGAAATGACAAGTGGTTTTCAGCAAGGTAGCGTGTGCAAGTGCTAAAATTGTAAGTAGCAGAGTAGTTTGGTAGCAAGATAATTTGTGACGAGCAAGTAACAATAGTAGTAACAAAAGTGCAACAATGTAGCCCAATCCTTTTGAGGCAAAGGACAGGCCAAAACGGTTTCTTATGATAAGCAAAGTGTTCTTGAGGGTACACGGGAATTTCATCTAGTCACTTTCATCATGTTGGGTCAATTCGTGTTCGGTACTTTGATAATTTGATATGTGGATGGACTGGTGCTTAGCTGTTGTTCTTACTTGAACAAACCTCCTACTTATGATTAATCCTCTCGCAAGCATCCGCAACTACGAGAGAAGTATTAAGAATAAATTCTAACCATAGCATTAAACTCGTGGATTCAATCAGTCCCTTACGGAATATCGCATAAACTGGGGTTTAAGATTCTGTCACTCTCGCAACCCACCATCTAATAACTACTCCACAATGCATTCACTTAGGCCCAAATATGGTGAAGTGTCACGTAGTCGACATTCACATGACACCACTAAGAGAATGGCAACATACATACCATCAAAATATCGAACACACATCAAGTTCACATGATTACTTGCAACATGATTTCTCCCGTGGCCTCAAGAATGAAAGTAACTACTCACAAATGATAAACATGCTCAAGATCAGAGGGGTATTGAATAGCATAATGGATCTGAACATATAATCTTCCACCAAATAAATCATATAGTAATCAACTACAAGATGTAATCAACACTACTAGTCACCCACATGCACCAATCCATAGTTTTGATACAAAGATTGAACACAAGAGATGAACTAGGGTTTGAGAGGAGTTGGTGCTGTGAACATGTTGATGAAGATAACCCTCCCCAAGATGGGAGAGTTGTTGGTGGTGGTGATGATGATGATTTCCCCCTCCGGGAGGGAAGTTCCCCCAGCGGAATCGCTTTGCCGGAGGGCAAAAGTGCTCCTGCCCAAGTTCCGCCTCGAGGCGGCGACGCTTCATCCCGAATGTCCTCCCCTTATTTTTTCAAGGTCAAAATGACTTATATTCCAGAAGATGGGCACCGGAGGTGGGCCGAGGAGGGCAGCACGCCAACACCCACCAGGGCGCGCCTGGGCCTCCTGGCATGCCCAGGTGGGTTGTGCCCACCTGGTGGCCCTCCTATGGTACTTATTTGCTCCAATATTCCTTAAATAATCCATAAAAAATCCTCGGGGAGTTTCAACTCATTTGGAGTTATGCAGAATAGGTAGCTTGATGTAGCTTTTTCAGGTCCAGATTTCCAACTGCCAGGATTCTCCCCCTTGGTGCATACCTTGCATATTATGAGAGAAAAGACATTAGAATTACTCCAAAAGCATTATTATACAATAAAACAACATAAATAACAGTAGTGAAAGGATCGATATAGTTGACTAGAGGGGGGGGGTGAATAGGCAACTAACAATTTTTAAGCTTTTCTTTACCAAATTAAACTTTGCAACAAAATAGGTTGTCTAGATATGCAACTATGTGAGCAACCTATATGATGCAAAAACAACTAGCACATAAGCAAGCAAAGGATACAACACAAGTAAGCTTGCAAAAGTAAAGGCACGAAATGACCAAGAGTGGAGCCGGTGGAGACGAGGATGTGTTTACCGAAGTTCCTTCCTTTTAAAGGGAAGTACGTCTCTGTTAGAGCGGTGTGGAGGCACAATGCTCCCCAAGAAGCCAGTAGGGCCACCGTATTCTCCTCACGCCCTCACACAATGCGAGATGCCGTGATTCCACTATTGGTGCCCTTGAAGGCGGCGATCAAACCTTTACAAACAAGGTTGGGGCAATCTCCACAACTTAATTGGAGGCTCCCAACGACACCACGAAGCTTCACCACAATGGACTATGGCTCTGAGGTGACCTCAACCGTCTAGGGTGCTCAAACACCCAAGTGTAACAAGATCCGCTAGGGATTAGTGGGGGAATCAAATTTCTCTTGGTGGAAGTATAGATCGGGGCCTTCTCAACCAATCCTGAGCAAATCAACAAGTTTGATTGGCTAGGGAGAGAGATCGAGCGAAAATGGAGCTTGGAGCAACAATGGAGCTTTTGGGGGGAAGAGGTAAGTCAACTTTGGGGAAGAAGACACATTTATATAGTGGGGGAAACAATCCGACCGTTACCCCCCAAGCAGCCACGCACAGAGCGGTACTACTGCTTGGGCAGGGCGGTACTACCACTGAACAAGCGGTACTACCATTGAACAAGCGGTACTACCATTCCCTCCCAGCGGTACTGCCGCGCTCACGAGGGTTGCAGGGTCCTGGACCCAGAGCGGTACTACCGCGGAAGTAAGGGCGGTACTACTGCTTGGAGCGGTACTACCGCCACTACTACCGCTACTAGTACCGTAAAACCCGACACGAAAAACAGAGGTCTCGAATCTAGGCGGTAGTAGCCCAGAACCACTGTGGTACTACGGCCAAAGACTGCAAGTGGTACTATCGCTCGGGGAGCGGTACTACCGCTTGACGTGCTTCGGCGTACTGAGGACTGCGGTACTACCGCTGGGACAGGACAAGGTAGGTAAGGAGATGAAAGATAGCTCCAATGAAGCAGAAAGGAACATCGGGTGTGATAAGGATGTGTACGTGTTGATTCCACCCTAGCCTTACCAAAGCGGATCCCCTCTTGATAGTACGGTGACTCCTACGAAACTAGTCCACCAACTAAGAAACGAAGGAGCTACACCGTCTTGAATAAAACACTGGGGGGAGGTAATCGTCTCATGCCAAAGGATGAATCTCTGAAAACACTCAACGCACACGATTAGTCCGCAAAAGCATTGTCATCAATCACCAAAACACCTTGGGGATAAGTATGACTTTACAATCTCCCCCTTTTTGGTGGATTGATGACAATATGGTATTTGCACGGGAAGAAAGCGCAAACCCCACAACTCACAAATGTAGATGAGCTCCCCCTAGATGTGTGCTTATCTAGATAGGTGCTTTGGACTGCACGGTACACATACTGGGATCAACGCTCCCCCTACATTTTGGAGACGAACAACATAAGCAATATATATGAGAGCAAAGAGTATATAACAAGATAAGCATGCAACTCAGAAGCTAGGTAGACATAGATAAAGATAATCTAGAGATAAGGTAGCATATGTCTCACACCATATGTCTGGAACTTAGGTCTCACTGACACAAGACCAAACAAAGCAAACAACGAGAAAGCACACCACAAAGAAGACACACTCGCGAAATAGACAAAGACGACACAAATCCCTAAACTCTCTCCCCCTTTGGCATCGAGACACCAAAAAGAGAGGGAGTGTTGCTATGGCTCTAGGTGATAGCAAGGTCGCGAACATCAGATCTCAGCGTGATCGTCTTCGCCACCATCGTCAGTCGGGAACTGCTCGGCATCAGAATCTGTCCACGGGCAATGCTGTTGAACCCAGTCCTCCTCCTCAGTAAGCTGGTCCTCAGATCCACTAAGAACGATAGCACCCATCTGACGCATGAGCTCCTTGTGACGACCCCTGGCCTTCTTCTCAGCAACATGAGTCATGTACTGGCCGTGAGACTCCATGCAGAACAGCTTATTTACCTTGAGCTTGAGCTTCTTTGCCCAAGAGGGCTCAGCCCCAGAAGGCTCATAGTCATCATCATCCTCAGCCTCAGCGTCCTCCTCGGTCTCCATAGCAGCAGCAGATGATGCACCCCCAGACTTAGGGACCTGAGTGCCCCAGTTGTCCTTCTTCCTCAGACGCTTGACCTCATGAGACACCAAATCTCCAGTCTCTAGCATAACCTTGGGATAGACACGATACCAGGCCTTCTCATAAGCAGCATGATGAAAGGACCATAGATTGGGCACTTACGCTCAGAAATGGCAGAGAGGAGTTCAGACCACAGAACATGAGAGATGTCCAGGGACTCGCCAGTGTTTTCTTCCTTCTCACGCTGGCAGAAGAGAAGCATGTCCACAAGATAAGAATGAACCATATCCAGATTCCCTATGCGAGGGAACAGAGTCTCACGGAAGACACAGTGAAGAATATCCAGAAAGGTAGGCATCTCATAAGTTTCCTTCTTAGTCTCAGAGTTGATCTTCAGCGTGCAATAGGGCCAGAGAGCTTGCTTGTGAGTGGAGGTTGTGTTGCGGTGAGGGCGAAAGCCGACAGGAGACGCAAGCCCGTGATCTTCCACCCCAAGCAACTCCATGAACGCCTTCCACTTGACAGAAAGCAACTTGCCATTGGTCATCAAAGTCAGTGTCCTGTCCTCATCAGTCCCGAGATGAACCGTGGCATAGAATTGGGCCACAATATCAGGATCAAAATCTTTGTTGAATTGCATGATACCGAGAATGTTCAGTTGAGTGCACATTTGAAGAGCTTCACCAAAGTACTCAGGATCCTTCTCCATATAGTCGGTGTCGATGGAGCGCACATTGACATATAGGTTCTTCTTGGCCTTGAGCACATCAAACAAAATGGAAAACTGAAACCTGTTCCAGAACGGACGGTTGACCAAGGTGGGATCTTGGTCTGCCTCATAGGGGTTGCGGCGACGCCTTGCCCAGAACTCCTTGGCTTGCATCTCCGGCACGGTTTTACCAGTTTGCTTCGGCTTGAAAACAGACTTCTTCTTGAGTTGAGGTGGAGCACTTGAGGAACCCCCTGCAGACTCAGTAGTGCGGTAACACTTTGACGTGGCACGGCCGGGGTTGACACGGCGAGCCTGATGCTCAGGATGTTCATCACCGACATCCATGGCAAGAGGATGAGGTGGGGATCGATTCCACCGAAGGGAATGGAGAGGGACACCCTGGAGAAGGAGATCCGCCGGAGCCCTTCCGCGGCGACCGGTTGCTGGAGAGTCGAGACGGAGCGAGGGGGCGAGCGAATGGGTATGGGGGAGAAGAAAACTCCCCCTGCCCCAGATATAACCCCCTGCCCCCGCCTCGCAGCGGTAGTACCGCACTGGTGGGCGGTAGTACCGCTTATAAGCGGTAGTACCGCGCACCACCAGCGGTAGTACCGCCCAGCAACCAACAGGCCTCTAAACAGACGGCTAATGCTCAAAAAGAAACGAAAAAACAAAAGGCACGAAGGAAGGAAAGACCAACACGGGAGAAAACACACTAGCAAGAGGCCAAAACACACCTCTTCAAAAGAGGGCGGTGGCCGAGGCCACCTATGTTTGAGTCAAGAGGTATGGCGTTGCGAAGATTTTAACCTTGGACCCATGACCAAAACTCGTCCTTAAAGCACAAGTACCATAAAAAATGGTTAATGTGAAAGACTAGATCAATTTATGCATAATGGGGGGAGGGAGAGTTCATTGAGAGAACAACACCCCCCCTATATCCATGCCTACACCTAAACTAGACAACAAGTTGAGTGCGGTGGGGTGTGCAAGGGTTCAAGTCACATTGCTCGAATCAGTGATATTTAGCTCATGCCTTAACTCGCGAAATCTTGCTTCATCCAAGGGCTTCGTGAAAATATCTGCAAGGTTATCATGAGTGTTGACACACTTGAGCTCGATCTCCCCTCGCCTAATGTGATCCTGGATGAAGTGATACCGAATCTCAATATGCTTCATCTTGAAATGCTGCACCGGGTTGAGAGAAATCTTGATGGCACTTTCATTGTCACACCAAAGAGGCACTTTGTCACAAATGACACCGTATTCCTTTAAAGTTTGCCTCATCCATAAGATTTGTGCACAACAACTACCGGCCGCCACATATTCTGCTTCGGTGGACGAGAGAGACACACAACTTTGCTTCTTGGAAGACCAACTCACCAAAGAGCAACCAAGAAATTGGCACCCTCCGGAAGTGGACTTCCTATCCACCTTGTCTCCCGCCCAATCGGAATCCGTAAATCCTTAGAGCTTGAAGTTTGCTCCTCTTGGGTACCATAGGCCAAAGTTTGGGGTATGAGCCAAATATTGAAAGATTTGCTTGACCGCCACAAAGTGGCTTTCCTCTGGTGCGGCTTGAAACCGTGCACACATTCCCACACTCAACATGATATCCGATCTAGATGCACAAACATAAAGCAAGGATCCAATCATAGAGCGATATACCTTTTGATCCACCCCTTTACCATTGGGATCAATGTCAAGTTGGCACTTGGTAGGCATTGGAGTAGAAGCCGGCTTGACATCACTTAGCTTGAATCTCTTAAGCATGTCTTGAGTGTATTTGGCTTGGTTGATGAAGGTACCTTCTCTTCTTTGTTTGATATCAAAACCAAGGAAGAACTTCAACTCTCCCATCGAAGACATCTTGAACTTAGAGGTCATGAGAGCGGCAAATTCTTCATTGAAAGCTTTGTTAGGGGAACCAAAGATAATGTCATCAACACATAGTTGGCACACAAACAACTCCCCTTTGACCTTCTTAGTAAAAAGAGTGGGATCGATTTGCCCAACTTCAAATCCACGATCTTGTAACAACTCGGTAAGGTGGTCATACCACGCACGTGGGGCTTGTTTAAGGCCATAGAGTGCCTTATCGAGTTGATACACATGATCCGGGAAGTAAGGATCCTCGAACCCGGGGGGTTGCTTGACATAAACCAACTCATTAATAGGGCCATTAAGAAAAGCACTTTTCACATCCATTTGTTGTAACTTAAATTTGTGATGGGAAGCATAAGCAATCAACAAACGAATGGATTCAAGGCGAGCAACGGGAGCAAAGGTTTCATCATAGTCGATACCCTCAACTTGGGAGTAGCCTTGTGCTACCAATCTTGCCTTGTTGTGAATGATGTTCCCATGAGCGTCTTGCTTGTTCTTGAAAATCCACTTGGTTCCAATGACGTTATGGTTCCCCGACGGCCGTGGCACCAATCTCCACACCTTGTTGTACTCAAAGTTGTTGAGTTCTTCGTGCATGGCATTGAGCCAATCCGAATCTTCGAGCGCCTCAAAGACCTTTTGGGGTTCAACACAAGAGACAATCGCGTGATGTTCACAATAGTTTGCTAATTTTCTACGAGTGCTTACCCCCTTTCTTAGGCTTCCAACCACATTCTCCATGAGATGGCCTTTGGTGGTGAGCTTGGAAGCAATTTTCGCGGCACGGCGCTCTAATTCCTCCTCGGATGTGGAAGGAGGAGGATCAACTTGATTATTTTGAGCGACGTCTTGAGCTTGTTCGAGATCTTGAGCTTGCTCTTGATCGTGAACTTGCTCGAGGGGGAGAAGTTGACCTTGGATATCATTTGGTGGTTCACCACCATATTGAGGTTGATCTTGCCCTTGGTCTTGTTCATGAGGTTGAGGGCCTTCACTTTGTTCTTCGGAAGCGTGTGGGTCTTGGGGAGGTGATGGCTCCACTTGAGTGGAGCATTGTCCTTCTCCTTCGGCCACAAGGGGTTCCTCAATGGGTAGAATATGACCAATACCCATTCTTCTTATGGCTTGGGGAGTAATTTCATCACCTACATCACAAGTACCACTTTGCTCCACTTGGGAGCCGTTATTTTCGTCAAACTCCACATTACACGTCTCCTCAATGAGTCCGGTGGACTTGTTGAGAACACGGTAAGCATGAGAGTTTGTAGCATAACCAACAAATATGCCCTCATAAGCTCTAGCCTCAAATTTAGACAAATGAACACCTTTCTTGAGAATGAAACACTTACACCTGAACACCCGGAAGTACTTGAGATTGGGCATGTTACCGGTGAGAATTTCATAAGGAGTCTTGTTCAAGCCTTTGCAGAGATAGAGCCGATTTGATGCATGACACACGGTGTTGATGGCTTCGGCCCAAAAGTTGTATGGAGACTTGAACTCAGCCATCATGGTCCTTGCTGCATCCATCAATGTCCGGTTCTTCCTCTCCGCAACACCATTTTGTTGAGGGGTGTATGGAGCGGAATATTGATGCTTGATCCCCTCATCACTAAGGAACTCATCCAAGGTGTAGTTCTTGAACTCAGTGCCGTTGTCACTTCTTATTGTCAAGATCTTTACATCATGTTGTCGTTGAGCTTCATTTGCAAAGTCGATGACGGTTTGTTGAGTTTCACTCTTCCTCTTGAAGAAATATACCCACGTGTATCTTGAATAGTCATCCACAATCACCAAGCAATACTTTATTCCCCCAAGACTATCAAAGGATGGAGGCCCAAAGAGGTCCATGTGAAGGAGCTCCAAGGGTCTCTTCGAATAGATGATAGTCGTGGGAGGGTGAGCCTTCTCATGAAGCTTTCCTTCGATACAAGCACTGCAAGCACGATCTTTGGCAAAACTAACATTTGTTAGTCCACGGACATGGTCCCCCTTGAGAAGACTTTGCAAAGATCTCATATTGACGTGGGCTAAACGGCGATGCCAAAGACATCCCACATCAACTTTAGCCATTAGGCATGTCGCGATCTTAGTGGGTCGCTCCAAAAAGTTAATCACATAGAGACCATTCTCGACATGCCCAACAAAGGCTACTTTAAGAGTCTTGCTCCACAAGAGGGCCACGGTATCAATATCAAAGAAGGTGGCAAAGCCCATCAGTGCAAGTTGATGAACGGAAAGTAAGTTGTACGCAAGGGACTCAACAAGCATGACTTTCTCGATCATTAGATCATGAGAAATGACAACCTTGCCAAGACCCAATACCTTAGAATGTGAGGCATCACCCCACTCGACATTGGTGGGCATAGATGGGATCTTTTGCACGTCCACCACCAAGTCCTTGCTCCCGGTCATATGATTTGTTGCTCCACTATCGAGCAACCATGATTCCCCACCGGAAGCAAACACCTACAAGAGATCAATGCTTGGTTTTAGGTACCCATTTAGTAATGGGTCCTTTGATGTTAGTAGCAAGGGTCTTAGGAACCCAAATAGACCATTCAATGTACTCATAAGAAGAACCAACAAATTTAGCATAAACATGCCCATCACTAGCACGGCACAACACATAAGAAGGGTTAAAGTCGCTGGCTTTGTTGGAAGAGATGGCTTTGCCCTTTTTGGCATCACCACTCTTCGCACTGTTCTTCTTCTCCTTAGGAGCACCCTCTCCCTCCTTCACAAAAGTTTGCTTAAGCGAAGGAGGTCATTTGGTCTTGTCATTCTTCTTCTCGTTCTTCTTCTTGTTCTTGGACTTGGGTGAGAACCCAACTCCCTCCTTGGCCACAACTTCCTTTTGATTGCTCAAAAGGTCATTTAGGTTCTTCTCACCTTGTATGCATGACACAAGGCCTTTCTCGAGTTGTTACTTCAACTTGGCATTCTCCTCCACAAGATGCACATGCTCACAACACGGGTTAGTAGCATTTGCATTATCAATTAAGACCATGTGAGGAAATGTGGCCTTTTCCTTGGTTAGCTTAACTCGGAGTTGAGCATGAGACTCCTTGAGGTTTGCATGAGCACCCTTCAAGACCTTGTGGGCCTTGTCAAGTACATCAAACTCCTCCTTGAGTCTAGCATGATCAACCCCAAGTTTAGCCTTCTCGGAAGTTAGCACAGGAGACACAACAAGAGCACGATCAAGATCTTTCTTTAATTTGGCATGGTCATCGTTTTGTGACTCCTCAAGAGCCAAACGATGCCCACGCTCTTCCTCAAGAGCATTAGAGAGATTCGATATCTCATCGGCATAGTCACGACTATGACCTTCCATCTTAGAGATGGTTTCTTCGTGAGCCTCGATCATGTCATTGGCTTCACCAAGTTGTTCCAAGAGAGCAACAAAGTGCTTCTTGGACTTGCCCTTGAGCTTACTCATAAAGGACTCAAATTCATTTACTTCCTCATTAGACCCCTCACTGTCATCAATGCTATCCATCAAAAAGGGATTAGGAATGATGGTGGTTTTGATGTTGGGGGTTACCTTGTTGGTGGCTTTAGCCATGAGGCACTTGGCGGTGATGTTCTCGTTGGGTGAATCAAAGAGAGACATCCGGGGAGTTGTGGCCATGGCAACGGATGCCATGTCCATTTCTTCACTATCTTCATCATCATCGTCATCCTCACGGTATTCCTCTTGAACCACCAACCCTCGAGTAGGAGTCTTCTTGGTGAATTTGTTCTTGTTGGGGAAAGACTTGGCTTTGTCTTTCCGGATGAGCTTGCCACCATTGTCTTCCCGCTTCTCGTAAGGACAATCCGCAACGAAATGGCTCACATTGCCACAATTGTGACAAGTTCTAACTCGTTGCTTGCCCTTGAAGCCACTTGAATTGTTCTTGTTGAAGTTGGGTCTTGAGTTCTTCTTGCTCCAAAATTGCCTTGAAGCAAGAGCCATATGTTCGTGATAATCATATTTTGTATCTTCGGGATTGCTCTCCTCATCTTCCTCTTCTTCCTCTTCTTCGACAATAACCTTGGCCTTCAAGGCAAGGTTGGGCTTCTTTGCCCTTTGAGACCGGAGCACCGCGTTATCGGCGGTCTTGTCCAAGATGCTCATTGCAACGAACTCATCCAGCACTTCACTTGAGGTCATGGAGTGGAAGTCCGGTCTTTGGCGAATGACAGAGGACATGGCCTTGTTGTAGGGCATCATGGCCTTGAGGAACTTGCGTTTGATCCAATTGTCATCCGTGTCCTTGCTCCCATGATCTCGGAGTGAGACCGCAAGTTTGGTTACTCTCCGAAAGAGCTCACGAGGTTCTTCATCTTCCTTCATAGCAAACTCATCGGCTTCATCTTGCACCACTTCATAATTGGAGCGTTGAATGCTCGCACTTCCTCGATAGAGAGACACAACGCAATGCCACGCATCTTTGGCCACGGCGTAGGGTCGAAGATGAGGGAGATCTTCGGGGAGAATTGATTCTTGGATGATGAAGAGATCATTCTCATTGAATTGATTATCCACAACCTCTCTAGGGGTGAAGTTGCTTGGGTCATGTGGATAGAAACCTTCTTCAATGATTCTCCAAAGATTAGTATTCACATGCTTTAAATGACGCTTGAAGCAATACACCCAAGAATCAAAATCCTCATTTTTTCTCAATCTTAGGAGGAGGACCGGCATGATTTAAATGAGTAGAGGGAATCGGTCCACCATAAGTTGGAGGTTCCACATGGGCATAGATGCCGGTGCCATTTCTACCACTAGTAGAAGGACCCTTTTCACTGTTAGCCTCACCCTTGTCGGAGGTAGCATCCATCATCTTGTTAGTGGGATCACCCACTTTCATCGGCGAGGTAGACAGTTTAAGTCCTTCTAGGAATTTAGTAAACATGCTTTCAACCTCGGTCGTCATGGAGTTTTTCAATGTGTCTAAAGCCACATTGAATTCCTCACGAGAGACCGAGGTTCCCCCATCGGTCGTAGACGAGATAGGATTCACACCGGAGTGCTCCTCTGCACCGTCAGTGGTGTCAACCATACTCTTCGGACGGCAAAGTCCTTAATAAAGAGATGAGGCTCTGATACCAATTGAAAGGATCGATATAGTTGACTAGAGGGGGGGGGGGTGAATAGGCAACTAACAATTTTAAGCTTTTCTTTACCAAATTAAACTTTGCAACAAAATAGGTTGTCTAGATATGCAACTATGTGAGCAACCTATATGATGCAAAAACAACTAGCACATAAGCAATCAAAGGATACAACACAAGTAAGCTTGCAAAAGTAAAGGCACGAAATGACCAAGAGTGGAGCCGGTGGAGACGAGGATGTGTTACCAAAGTTCCTTCCTTTTAAAGGGAAGTACGTCTCCATTAGAGCGGTGTGGAGGCACAATGCTCCCCAAGAAGCCAGTAGGGCCACCGTATTCTCCTCACGCCCTCACACAATGCAAGATGCTGTGATTCCACTATTGGTGCCCTTGAAGGTGGTGACCGAACCTTTACAAACAACGTTGGGGCAATCTCCACAACTTAATTGGAGGCTCCCAACGACACCACGAAGCTTCACCACAATGGACTATGGCTCCGAGGAGACCTCAACCGTCTAGGGTGCTCAAACACCCAAGAGTAACAAGATCCGCTAGGGATTAGTGGGGGAATCAAATTTCTCTTGGTGGAAGTGTAGATCGGGGCCTTCTCAACCAATCCCGAGCAAATCAACAAGTTTGATTGGCTAGGGAGAGAGATCGGGCGAAAATGGAGCTTGGAGCAACAATGGAGCTTTTGGGGGAAGAGGTAAGTCAACTTTGGGGAAGAAGACACCTTTATATAGTGGGGGAAACAATCCAACCGTTACCCCCAAGCAGCCACGCACAGAGCGGTACTACTGCTTGGGCAGGGCGGTACTACCGCTGAACAAGCGGTACTACCGTTCCCTCCCAGCGGTACTGCCACGCTCACGAGGGTTGCAGGGTCCTGGACCCAGAGCGGTACTACCGCGGAAGTAAGGGCGGTACTACTGCTTGGAGCGGTACTACCTCCACTACTGCCGCTACTAGTACCGTAAAACCCGACACGAAAAACAGAGGTCTCGAATCGAGGCGGTAGTAGCCCGGAACCACTGCAGTACTACGACCGAAGACCGCAAGCGGTACTATCGCTCGGGGAGCACTACTACCGCTTGACGTGCTTCGGCGGTACTACCGCTGAGGACTGTGGTACTACTGCTGGGACAGGACAAGGCAGGTAAGGAGATGAAAGATAGCTCCAATGAAGCGAAAAGGAACGTCAGGTGTGATAAGGATGTGTACGTGTTGATTCCACCCTAGCCTTTACCAAAGCGGATCCCCTCTTGATAGTACGGTGACTCCTACGAAACTAGTCCACCAACTGAGAAACGAAGGAGCTACACCGTCTTGAATAAAACACCGGGGGGAGGTAATCGTCTCGTGCCAAAGGATGAATCTCTGAAAACCTCAACGCACACGATTAGTCCGCAAAAGCATTGTCATCAATCACCAAAACACCTTGGGGATAAGTATGCCTTTACAAGTAGGAAAACATGATGCAAAATGGACGTATCAACTCCCCCAAGCTTAGACCTCGCTTGTCCTCAAGCAAAAACCAAAATCGAAAAACATGCCCACATGCTTAGAGAGAGAGGTGTCGATAAAAACAAAAATATGGACATAGCAGCATCGTGTGACTTATTATAACAGCAACAACCCTTTAATATAAAACTTTTATTATAGAACTCTTATCATAGACTTCTCATGAACAAGTGGCAATTCATCACACCATCTATAAAGCATAAAATTTATTGGAAACCAACAAATTATGTTCTCAGTCAACTTTGCAACTACAATTCATCATCTTTTCAGGAAGGGTCACGTATTGGAGCCTTTAGGCAAGTCCACATACTCAAACATCATTTAGTCTTATATGGTTGCTAACACCCACCGCGTACACATGAGCAAAACGTTTCAACCGGACACAAAGAAAGATAGGGGCTTATAGTTTCGCCTCCCAACACACTCACCTCAAGGGTGATGTCAACAATATAACTCATGCTACCCATGTTCAACTGGACATATGTGCCTAGATCTTTCCTCGCCATATGACGCTTGCCAAAGGAGAAAAATAAAAGGAATAGAGAGAAAAACTTTAACTCTTGCATAAAAGTAAATACATGAAAGTAAAAGATAGGCCCTTCACAGAGGGAAGCGGTGGTTGACATGCTCTTTTCGTTTGTATGTTCAACCCCTTAGTGCAAGAGAACATCACATTATATTGCCCCTTGTGATGGCAGCCTTTATTATGCAGTCTAACGCTTTTATTCTTCACCATCACAAGTTCGTACAACGCTCAATTTCCCCTTACACTAAATGATCTCACATTTTTATAAGCAATTTTTATTGCCCTTTTTGCACTGATGACAACTTACTTGAAGGATCTTGCTCAATCCATAGGTAGGTATGGTGGACTCTCAAACAAGATAGGGTTTAAGGGTTTTGGATGCACAAGTAGTATCTCTACTTAGTGCGGAATTTTTGGCTAGCAAAGATAGGGGTAAGCACCAGATGTTGAAGGATCTATGACTATATGCCTTCTATGTGAATATGAACAAACATAAATCATTAAGTTGTCTTTCTTGTCCAAGTCAACAATTTTGGCATATGGTATTTTGATGGGTGCTCACAATCACAAAAGATTTCCATGATAATATATTTATATGTGAATCTTCTCTTCCCTTATTAATTCTTTCATGTGTTGCATCATTGACCAATGCTATGTTTGTCAATCTACAAGAAAATTTTCTACCTATACTTTTCCTTGTGCAATGTCATCACTTACCATAAGATTAGCATGCGATCTTTCTTTTTATTTCCCTTCTTTTTATTGCAGCAAGAAAGTAAAGAAGGCAAAACTCAAACTAAACTTTATTATATCTCGCACACGATTACAAGGATTGATCAATAATCAAACTCACACAAAGAAAGGATCGAACTAAATTTTTATTCATCTAATAGCAGAAGATAACCATTGATCGAACTAAGAAAGTAAAGGCAAAAGATGGTGGAGATTGATACAATACCGGGGCACCTCCCCCAAGCTTGGCGAAAGCCAAGGGGAGTGCCCATACCCAATACTCAGTTTTCTTTTGGTGGTGATGAAGAAGATGGTGGTGATGAAGCTGATGCAATCCGACCCAATACATCTCTGAGTGCATCTCTTAAGCTGTGAATCTCTTGGAGAACTCGATGGAGCAGCTCAATGTTCTTCTCCACCTCAGCCATGATATGTTTATTTTCTGGACCCCAAGAGCTTGTCCCTGCATCACTTTCTCTTGGATGAGATATGTCCCAATTGGACGGGATATGCACACGACGAGTGTTTTCGAACCCATAATTGTGGATCAAATTATGAAAATTGTTTCGATGTAACCTGTGTAGAGGCCTCCTTGTAGGGAGTTCTTCATGATCACTTGGGGCCTCTCGATTGTTTGGGAGCCTCATGGCTTGATGGGGATTAGGATGAGTGGAGATGCCAGCAATAGTCCCTCTCTCAGAGGCTGGAGGGTGGATCCCGAATGAATCTCCCTCATCTTCCTCCATAGTGGTATCTTCAAGTTCCTCTCCCCTGGATTCCACCTGAAGCAACAAAGATTCGTCTTCTTCATTGTTGGGAGAGGGAGAAGACATGATGCCTGGTTCAACAGATCTGACAGAAAATAACAAGAAAAGAAAACATGAGATTTCTCCGTGATACGGAGGTTAACAGGTTCGGGAGGTATATATAGATTTTTTATCTTGGGGAACAAGCAGAACGGAAGAAAAACGGAGATCGGAAAGTACCTGAGGTGGGCACAACCCGCCTGGGCGCACCAGGCAAGCCTGGCGTGCCCTGGTGTATCGTGCCCACCAAGTCACTTTCCTGGAAGTTGCTTATTTTCCTAATTTTCTAAATATTCCAAAACTAACAAAAAATATTTTTGCGGATTTTTCGGAGTCCGTTTACTTACCGTATCACGTACCTCCTTATTTTCACGATTCTGGAGTGTTCTGGAAGGACTCTTTTATGTGTTCTTCCGATGTCAAAGTTTGGATAACATTACTTTCAACATTAATTGGCGAACTTGAGATATAGTGTTTTATTCGTTGACCATTGACAACCTTCGGGTTAGTCCCTTTGGCACTATTTATTTTGATAGCTCCGGAATGATAGACCTCCTCGATGACATAGGGTCCTTCCCATTTGGAGAGGAGTTTTCCTGCAAAGAACCCGAAACAAGAGTTTTACAAAAGAACATATTCTCCTGCTTTGAACTCATGCTTTTGGATTCTTTTGTCATGCCATCTTTTAACTTTTTCTTTGAATAACTTAGGATTTTCATAAGCCTGGGTTCTCCATTCATCCAATGAGCTAATATCAAATAACCTCTTTTCTCTAGCAAGTTTGAAATCATAATTTAGTTCTTTTATTGCCCAAAATGCTTTTTCTTCCAACTCAAGAGGTAAATGACAATCTTTTCCATACACCATTTTATATGGAGACATACCCATAGGATTTTTGTATGTTGTTCTATAAGCCCAAAGTGCATCATCTAATTTCTTAGACCAATTCTTCCGAGACCTATTAATAGTCTTTTGTAAGATTAATTTTATTTCTCTATTGCTAAATTCAACTTGACCACTAGACCGAGGATGATAAGGTGATGCAATTCTATGATTAACATCATACTTAGCAAGCATCTTACAGAAAGCACCATGAATAAAGTGTGAACCACCATCAGTCATCAAATATCTAGGGACTCCAAACCTTGGGAAAATAACTTCATTAAGCATTTTAATAGAGGTGTTGTGATCAGCACTAGTGGTTGGAATAGCTTCTACCCATTTAGTAACATAATCAACAACAACCAAAATATGTGTATACCCATTAGAGGAAGGAAAAGGTCCCATAAAGTCAAATCCCCAAACATCAAATGGTTCAACATCAAGTGAATAATTCATAGGCATTTCTTGATGCTTACCGATATTACCTATTCTTTGGCATTCATCACAAGATGAGACAAACTTACGAGCATCTTTGAAGAGAGTAGGCTAATAAAAACCAGATTGCAATACCTTATGAGCGGTTCTGTCTCCCGCGTGATGTCCTCCATAAGCTCTAGAGTGACATTTCTGTAGGATTTGTTCCTGTTCATGCTCAGGTACACAACGTCTAATAATACCATCTACTCCTTCTTTATAAAGATGTGGGTCATCCCAAAAGTAATGTCTTAAGTCATAAAAGAATTTTTTCTTTTGTTGGTATGTGAAGCTAGGTGGTAAGTATTTAGCAACAATATAATTAGCATAGTCAGCATACCAAGGTGTACTATGAGAAACATTTATTGCAGCTAGTTGTTCATCAGGGAAGTTATCATTAATAGGTTGTGGGTCATCAAGAATATTTTCAAGTCTAGACAAGTTATCAGCTACGGGGTTCTCTGCTCCTTTCCTATCAGTAATATGCAAATCAAATTCTTGTAGCAGAAGAATCCACCTAATGAGTCTAGGTTTTGCATCTTTCTCTTCCATAAGATATTTTATAGCAGCATGATCGGTGTGAACAATTACTTTAGAATCAACAATGTAAGATCTGAATTTATCACAAGCAAACACCACTGCTAAGAATTCTTTTTCAGTAGTAGCATAGTTTCGTTGAGCACTGTCTAGAGTTTTACTAGCATAATGAATAACATTTAGTTTCTTATCAACTCGTTGTCCTAGAACATCACCAATAACATAATCACTAGCATCACACATAATATCAAAAGGCAAGTTCCAATCAGGTGGTTGAACAACAGGTGCAGTAATTAAGGCTTTCTCTAGTGTTTCAAAGGCTTCCATACAATCATCATCAAACACAAAGGGGATATCCTTTTGCAAAAGATTAGTAAGAGGCCTAGAAATTTTAGAAAAGTCTTTGATAAACCCTCTATAGAAACCAGCATGACCAAGGAAACTACGAATACCTTTGATATCTTTAGGACATGGCATTTTCTCTATTGCATCAACCTTGGCTTTGTCCACCTCAATGCCTCTTTCAGAAATTTTGTGGCCCAAGACAATTCCTTCATTGACCATAAAATGGCACTTCTCCCAATTCAAGACAAGATTTGTTTGTTCACATCTCTGCAAAACTCGCAAGATTGCTTAAACAATCATCAAAAGACTTCCCATAAACAAGAAAGTCATCCATAAAAACCTCAACAATCTTTTCACAAAAATCAAAGAATATAGCAGTCATACATCTTTGAAAGGTAGCAGGTGCATTACATAAACCGAAAGGCATGTGTCTATAAGCAAACGTTCCAAAAGGACAAGTAAAAGTGGTATTTTCTTGATCAGATTGTAAAACAGGTATTTGTGAAAAGCCAGAGTATCCATCAAGGAAGCAAAAACGTGTGCTTGGATAGTCTTTCTAACATTTATAGATAAAAGGCAAAGGGTAATGATCTTTTCTAGTAGCTTTATTTAATTTTCTATAATCAATTACCATTCTATAGCCCGTGACAATTCTTTGTGGAATAAGCTCATTCTTATCATTAGGAACAACAGTAATACCTCCCTTCTTAGGGACACAATGAATAGGACTTACACATCTACTATCAGCTATAGGATAGATTATACCTGCTTCTAGAAGTTTCAATATTTCTGTTCTTACCACTTCTTTCATTTTCGGATTTAACCAACGTTGGTGATCAACAATGGGTTTAGCATCAGGTTCCATATTGATCTTGTGCTGACATAGAGTGGGACTAATGCCCTTAAGATCGTCAAGAGTATATCCAATAGCAGCCCTGTGCTTCCTTAGAACTCTAAATAATCTTTCTTCTTCATGTTCTGAAAGGTTAGCACTAATAATAATAGGATATATCTTCTTTTCATCAAGATAAGCATATTTCAAGTTGTCTGGCAATTGTTTTAATTCGAACACAGGATCACCTTTAGGTGGAGGAGGACCTCCTAGAGTTCCAATAGGCAAATTGTGTTTAAGCAAAGGTTGTTGTTCGAAAAAGATTATGTCTATTTCATTTCTTTCATGCATATGCAAATCATTTATGGTCTAGCAAGTATTGTTCCAAAGGATCAGTAGGAGGTGCAGCAATAGAAGCAAGACCAACAATTTCATCCTTACTATGCAAATCTTTCTTATGAGGTTGTTTACTAAACTTGGAAAAATTAAACTCATGAGATTCATCACCAAAGCTAACACCGATAGTTTGTTTCTTACAATCTATCTTAGCATTGATGGTGTTCAAGAAAGGTCTACCAAATATAATGGGACAAAATTCATCTTGTGGGGTGGTAAGAACAAGAAAATTAGTAGGGTATTTTATCTTCCCACACAAGACTTCAACATCTCTAAGAATCCCAATTGGTGATATAGTATCTCTATTAGCAAGTTTAATAGTAACATCTATGTCTTCTATTTCAGCAGGTGCTATTTCATCTTTAATTTCTTCATATAAGGAGAAGGAAATAGCACTCACACTAGCACCTACGTCACATAACCCATGATAACAGTGATCTCCTATCTTAACTGAGACAACATGCATGCCAACAACTGGTCTATGTTTATCTTCTCCTTCAGGTTTAGCAATTCTAGAAGCTTCATCACAGAAGTAAAATAACATGCCCATCAATATTATCAACTACATGGTTTTAAATAGCAGATAGTGGGATGGTAGCGGATTGGGGTCCGCGTAGCGGAATGCGGATAGCGGGCGATATTGCGGGTGCTATGTCCGCGTAGTGGATTTGTAAAAGCACTAGATTATTGGTTACATTTCTAGATCCTTAACAAAAAGTAATGATATTTAATTTGAGCAATAGTGGACGCTATTGCACTAGCGCTATTGCGAACGCAATAGCGGATGCTATCTCCGCTATTTGAAACTATGAAACTAAGAGATCTTTAACCATATCAATACTAGGTTCAACTTTGATTTGTTTAGAAGGTTTGAATGCTCTAACATAGCTTTTGTTAACCACAATTGAAGCTTTAGCATGTTCCTTCATCCTAACAGGGAAAGGTGGGTTTTCAATATAAGCAGTGGGAACAACTGGATCAACATTGTAAATAATAGTTTCTTCTTTAGCTTTTACCGGTTCTTTAATTTCTTCTTTAATTGGTGGGTGGTACTTAAACCACTTCTCCTTAGGGAGATCAACATGAGTAGCAAAAGATTCACAAAAGGAAGCTACTATCTCAGAGTCAAGTCCATATTTAGTGTTAAACTTTTGAAAGGCATCGATATTCATAAAAGTTTTAACACAATCAAACTTAGGTTCAATACCTGACTCTTTACCTTTGTCGAGTTCCCAATCTTCAGAGTTGCATTTAATTCTTTATAAAAGATCCCACCGGAATTCAATAGTCTTCTTCATAAAAGAACCAACACAAGAAGTATCGAGCATGGTTTGATCATTACGAGAAAGCCGAGCATAAAAGTTCTGGATAATAATTTCTCTCGAGAACTCATAATTGGGGCATGAATATAACATTGACTTAAGCCCCCCCCCAAGCTAGAGCGATACTTTCTCCTTCACGAGGCCAAAATATATATATATAATTCCGATCACGATGAACTAGATGCATAGGATAAAATTTCTGATGAAATTCCAATTTCAAACAGTTCCGGTTCCAAGACCCAATATCATCGCATAGCCTATACCATGCCAATGCTTTTCCCTTCAAAGATAAAGGGAAAACCTTCTTCTTAGCTTCATCTCCGGGTAAACCTGCAAGCTTAAATAATCCAAAAATTTCATCCACATATATCAAGTGCATATTAGGATGATCGGTTCCATATCCTGCATAAGGATTAGCTAGCAGTTGTTCTAACACACCCGAAGGAATTTCATATTCAATATTTTCAGTAGGTGCATTAGGTTGAGAGGTAACTAATTGTGGTTCCGGTCGAGGTGAAGATCCCCCGAACAAACCCCTCAAAGGATTGTTTTTGTAAGTGCATCTAGTGCCCCTTAGTGATTTTGGTGTATTGAAGACTTATAGGTTAAGGGACTAATATGTTTTTGAGAGTACACATGGTCTATAAGTCGATGAGGAGTTTGATATTACAGTGAATGTCGACCCCTAAAAATGAATGTCTTCAGCTGAAGATTTTGGTTCTCCCGAAGACTTTGAAAGTGAAGAAATTGGCGTGACCTTGAAGACTTGGATATTCATGCGAGGATTATGAAGTGTGAAGAATTTTGTTTTGGTAGTTTCATTTTCTCTTTCTTGAGTCATAGGAAACACCACACTGTTAAAGGGGGTCAAGGTAATACTAAGGAAACTGATTTCCAAGTGATGCTCATCTCAAAATCCTACACCTACCCAATCCTTTCGAGTGAAGCCATTGGAAATCTCATATCAGTTCAGTCAATTTCTTCAGTGACAGAGACGAATACCTCCTGGTCTCTGAGGAATTTGTTCTGACCGAGGAGTTAGGAATTCACCAGTGCGGATTGCCTACATAGTGAGGAACATGATAGCCCTGAGGAATTCAAACCTCAAATCCGACTGTTGCTATGCCAGGCGCCAGCTGTCCAAAATATCCTACCACCTAACGGTCATATCATTAAAGGGCATTTATGTCTTATCATGTCGGGCTGCTCCCTAGGCTATAAATAACTGCCCCCTACAACCACTACCTGGTTGGCTGCTCCGAGAAACCGACACTTGTCAATTGAGAGCATCCCATCCTCCGAGGACTTTGAGTGAAAATCATCAAGTGAGGAAAGCCCAAAACCCAAACCCAAAACCCAAACCCAAAACCCAAACACCTACAATCCTGTGTGGAACCGACGCTTGTTACCTTTGAGGATTGTGTATCCTCCAGACAGTTAGGCGTCATGGTCTGAGCATCCAAGAGGAACTGTGGATCATCGAGTGACCAAGTCTGTGAAGGTTTGGAGGTCACCTGTGAAGACTTACCATGAGTGTTGGGCGAGGTCTGTGTGACCTTAGCTCAAGGAGAATACAGTGAGGACTATGTGTCCGGGACTGTGTGTCCTTGAGTTTAAATACTCAACCGCTCCAACCAGACGTACAACTGTCACAACAGTTGGAACTGGTCTACCAAATCATTATCTTCACCAAGCCTACTGGTTCTATTTCCTTCAACCCTTTCATTTCCTCATTCATGTGTTGATGAACCTGATCATTACTGTTTGAAGACTTTGACTGAAGAATTTCTCTATTTCCTCAATTCAATTTCTTCAGTCACACTGTCTTCAGCCTGCTTATCCTATGTTTACTCTATTTGTGCTCTATGTTTGTTTTCCATATCATCATGGTGACTATGATGTTACTCTGTTATGCTTACACTTGAGTACTTATTCCGCTGCTATTTGTTCGTGACTTAGGAATTTCCTCACCCTGAAATTCCTCAGTGACGAATTTGTAAAAATCGCCTATTCACCCGCCTCTAGTCGACTTAACGCACTTTCAATTGGTATCAGAGCAAGGTACTCCCTTGTTCTATGTGATTTTGGTTTAACCACCTGGAGTTCTAGTTATGTTGACTGCAGGTATGATCAAGGTCTCGGCTGGGTGTCCTACCTTTGATGGGATGGACTATCCCTACTGGAAGAACAAGATGTGCATGCATCTTGAGGCAATTGATAATGATGTCTTGTATGTTGTGGAAAATGGTGTTCCCTCAGTCACTCCGTCTGTGAATGCTGCTGATGTGAAGAGATTCAAGCAACTCGATTCTCAAGCAAAGAATATCATATGTGGCCATCTGAGCAAAGGACAGTACAACAGAGTGAGTGCTTTGGAAACTGCTAAGCTGATTTGGGACAGGCTGTCCAAGGTCAACGAAGGAGTCTCCACTCAACGTGACTCCCGAGTTGATGTTCTTTGCAATCTCTTCAACCGCTTCAAAAGAATCGACAATGCAAATGTTCAACAAACCTTCGATCGCCTCACTGACATATCAAATGAGCTTCAAGCACTTGGTGCCACTGACATCACCGACCATGAGGTGGTGAAGAAATTGCTGAGATAACTTGATTCCTCATTTGATACTCTTGCACTGATGATTCAAGAGCGAGCTGATTACAAGTCACTAGATCCCGCTGATATCCTCGAGAGGCTAAACACTCATGAGTTCCAGCTTGCTGAGAAGAGAGACCTCTATGGACCGAGCTATGGAAGATCACATGCACTGAAGGCCAAGGCAGTCTCTGAGTCTGAAGGTGAAGATTCTGGTAGCAGCCTTGGTGATCCTGAAGAACTGAGCCAGGAGCTAGCAATGCTCGTGAAGAAATTCCAGAAGTTCTCTCGCTGCGGTCGCTTTGGAAAGTCTTCAAGGAGTGATGATTCCTTGTCTCGTGACTACAAAAATAGAACTTGCCACAAATGCAAGTAACCTGGTCAGATTGTCCTCTGTGGGAAAGGAATCAAAGAAGAAGAAGTACAAAGATGACGATTCTGATGACTCAAAGAAGAAGAAGAAATCTTCAAAGTCTTTATCATCAAAATCTTCAAAGTATTCATCTCACAAGAAGAGCAGTTCCAAGAAGGCCCGAGCATTCATTGGCAAGGAAATGGACTCTGAAGCAGAATCTGAGGAAAATGTGGAAGAGGAGGAATCTAAGGAGTTAGACTCTAGTGTGGCGAGCTTAGCCCTCGCTACTGCTTACGTCAGCAAGTCCATCTTCAACTCTGAAGAAAATGACCTCCCCAACTCTGCTAACAAGAGCGTCGATGACTATGCTCCCACCTACTGCTTCATGGCAAAAGGTGCCAAGGATGAACAACCTAAAGCTACTGAGTGGGTCCTTGACAGTGGATGTACAAATCACATGACCGGTGACATGAACTTATTGATGGACCCTGATTTGTCTCCATCTCATCTGAAGCATATCACCTATGCTGACAAAGGAAAAAAGCAAGGTATTGGGTCTAGGTAAGATTGCAATCTCAAAGGATAGACACACGGACAAAGTCATGCTTGTCGAGTCCTTAGGATTCAACCTCATGTCTGTCTCAATGCTTTGTGATCTTGATATGGTTGTCGTCTTTGGCAAATATCGTTGCATTGTGCTAATGGAATTTGACAATTCCAAAGTCTTCGAAGGCTTTAGGAAAGGAGACTTGTATATTGTTGGTTTCTCTATAGGACCACAGCCTGCCACATGTCTACTTGCAAAAGCTTCAGAATGCTGGCTATGGCATCAACGACTTGGTCATGCTGGGATGAGGAACTTGCATACACTCGCGAAGAAGAAGCATGGCATTGGCATCGAGGGTGTCAAATTCCTCAAAGATCATCTTTGTGGGGGCTTGTGCGGCTGGAAAGATCACCAGAGCCAAGCATCCCTCGAAGACTATCATGACCACTGCTCGCCCCTTTGAATTACTTCATATGGATCTCTTTGGCCCTACTCATTATGCCACGTTCTCTAGTTTTGCATCATTATATGGCTTTGTCATAGTTGATGATTATTCTCATTATACATGGGTGCATATCATCACTTACAAAAATGAAGTGTAGGAAGTCTTCAAATGATTTTCCTCAAGAGCTTCTACTAACTTCGGTGTGAAGATCAAGCATATCAGGAGTGATAATGGAACTGAGTTTAAGAACACTGGTCTCGATGAATATCTTGATATACTTGGTATTACTCACAAGTTATCTGCTCCCTATACTCCTCAGCAAAATGGCGTCGTGGAGTGCAAGAACAGAACTCTTGTTGAGATGGCTCGCACCATGCTTGATGAATACAAGACACCACATCACTTTTGGCCTGAAGCTATTGATACTGCATGCCACATCATCAACAGAGTATATCTTCACAAATTCTTCAAAAAGACCTCATATGAACTCCTCACTGACAAGAAACCCAATGTAAGTTATTTCAAAGTCTTTGGTGCTAAATGTTGGATTAGAGATCCTCACCATCACTCTAAATTTGCACTGAAAGCACGTGAGGGTTTTATGCTTGGTTACGGAAAGGACTCGCACACCTATAGAGTCTTCAACATCAATCATCACAAGATTGTTGAAACTATAGATGTGCGGTTCGATGAAACTAATGGCTCGCAAAGAGAGCACCTACCTCCTGTGCTAGATGAAATCTCACCTGAGGAATCCATCAAGCTCAAAGCTACTGAGGATATCATCCCTATCGAAGAATCTGCTAAAGAAGTCATTCCGGATCATGACGAAAATCACACTAGTGCTGCTGAAGAAAATGGTCCTGAAGAAATTGCTGGGCCTAAGCAAAGTCGTCAACCTTCACATCCTTGCATTGCAAACGAAGTGCAGATCGAGAAAATCATCAGCGACATCAACGCACCAGGTCCTCTCACGCGCTCAAAAGCTTCACACTTGTCTAACTTTTGTGGGCATTTTGTGTTTGTCTCTATCACAGAGCCCACTAAAGTTGATGAAGCAATCATGGAATCTGAGTGGATTCAAGCCATGCAAGATGAATTGCATCAATTCGAGCTCAACAATGTGTGGGAGCTTGTCAAGCGACCAGACCCACGCAAGCACAACATCATCGGTACCAAATGGATCTACCGCAACAAACAAGATGAAGATGGCCTTGTGGTGAGGAATAAGGCTCGTCTTGTAGCTCAAGGCTACACACAGGTTGAAGGAATTGATTTCAATGAAACTTTTGCACCTCTTGCTAGACTTGAAGCTATTCGCATATTGCTTGCTTACGCTAACCATCATAATATCATCTTACATCAAATGGATGTGAAAAGTGCATTCCTCAATGGTAAGCTTGAGGAAGAATTATATGTTGCTCAACCACCAAGTTTTGAGGATCCAAAATTTCCAAATCACGTCTACAGACTCAACAAGGCCCTCTATGGCCTCAAGCAAGCACCTCGGGTGTGGTATGCCACATTGAAGGAATTCCTCATGAAGAAAGGCTTCAAACCCAGTTCAATTGACCCAACTCTTTTCACCAAAGCATATGATGATGAATTATTCATGTGGCAAATATATGTTGATGATATTATCTTTGGATGTACCAACCAACATTACAGTTACGAATTTGCCTATATGATGAGTGAGGAATATCAAATGTCTATGATGGAGTTGAAATTCTTCTTAGGTCTTCAAATTCGTCAAAAACACAATGGAATATTCATATCTTAGGAGAAATACCTCAAGGATGTGTTGAGGAAATTTGGCATGCAAGATTGCAAAGGCGTCAAAATCCCTATGCCCACAAATGGCCATCTATGCACCGATGAAAATGGTAAAGACTTCTATCAAAAGGTATACCGCTCCATGATTGGCTCTTTATTGTACCTATGTGCATCTAGGCCGGATATTATGCTTAGTGTTTGCATGTGTGCCCGATTTCAGGCTACACCGAAGGAATCACACCATAAGGATGTGAAGCATATTCTTCGATATCTAGCTCACACTCCAACACTTGGATTATGGTATCCCAAGGGCTCTTCCTTTGATCTCATTGGATATTATGACTCTGACTATGTTGGTGATCGGGTGGATCACAAGTCAACATCAGGCACATGTCATTTCCTCGGACAATCCTTGGTATGTTGGTCCTCAAAGAAGCAGAACTGCGTATCACTCTCTACTGCTAAAGCTGAGTACATTGCTACTGGATCCTGTTATGCTCAATTGTTATGAATGAAGCAAACCCTCAAGGACTATGGCATCAATGTGAAGAATGTGCCACTCTACTGCGACAATGAGAGTGCTATCAAGATTGCTCACAACCTAGTTCAGCACTCGAAGACAAAGCACATCCAGATTCATCATTATTTTCTTCGTGACCATGTGTTGAAGGGCGACTGAGGGAGTCCTGGACTAGGGGGTGTCTGGATAGCCGAACTATCATCATCGGCCGGACTCCAAGACTATGAAGATACAAGATTGAAGACTTCGTCCTGTGTCCGGATGGGACTTTCCTTGGCGTGGAAGGCAAGCTTGGAAATACGGATATGTAGATCTCCTACCATTGTAACCGACTCTGTGTAACCCTAGCCCTCTCCGGTGTCTATATAAACCGGATGGCTTTAGTCCATAGGACGAACAACAATCATACCATAGGCTAGCTTCTAGGGTTTAGCCTCCTTGATCTCGTGGTAGATCTACTCTTGTAATACCCACATCATCAATATCAATCAAGCAGGACGTAGGGTTTTACCTCCATCAAGAGGGCCCGAACCTGGGTAAAACATCGTGTCCCTTGTCTCCTGTTACCATCTGCCTAGACGCACAGTTCGGGACCCCCTACCCGAGATCCGCCGGTTTTGACACCGACATTGGTGCTTTCATTGAGAGTTCCTCTGTGTCGTCACCGATAGGCTCGATGGCTTCTTCGATCATCAACAACGACGCAGTCCAGGGTGAGACTTTTCTCACCGGACAGATCTTCGTATTCGGTGGCTTTGCACTGCGGGCCAATTCGCTTGGCCATCTGGAGCAGATCGAAAGCTACGCCCCTGGCCGTCAGGTCAGATTTGGAAGTTTGAACTTCATGGCTGACATCCGCGGGGACTTGATCTTTGATGGATTCGAGCCACAGCCGAGCGCGCTGCACTATCACGATGGGCATGATTTAGCTCTGCAGCCGGACAGTGCCCTGGAGGCCGCACACGAGTCCGCTCCGATCCTCAATTCGGAGCCGGCTGCACAGATCGAGGACGGGTGGCTAGACACCGCCTCGGGAGCTGCAACCTCTACGGTGATGGAGCCGAACACTGACCTTGTCCCTCATGAAGCTCGTGACTCTGAGGTGCCGGACTCCTCACCGGACTCCGAACCTCCCGCACCCCCTCCAATTGAATCCGATTGGGCGCCGATCATGGAGTTCACCGCTGCGGACATCTTTCAACACTCACCTTTCGGCGACATCTTGAGTTCGCTAAAGTATCTCTCGTTATCAGGAGAGCCCTGGCCGGACTGCGGTCAGGACGGTTGGGATGCGGACGACGAAGAAATTCAAAGCCCACCCACCACCCACTTAGTAGCCACTATTGACGATCTAACCGACATGCTAGACTTCGACTCCGAAGACATCGACGGTATGGACGACGATGCCGGAGACGACCAAGAACCAGCGCCTACTGGGCACTGGAAAGCCACCTCATCATATGACATATACATGGTGGATATCCCAAAGGATGGGAATCGCGAAGGAATAGCGGAGGATGACCCCTCCAAGAAACAGCCCAAGCGCCGGCATCAGCGGCGCCGCTCTAAATCCTGCCACAGCAAGAATGGAGATTCCGGCATCGGAGATAATAACACCCCAGACAGTGCCGAAGACAACCCCCTCCAGCAAGATTCAGCACAGGAGGACGGAGACGACAGCCCTCATGAGAGAACGGCAGACGAAGAGGTAGAGGATTACATGCCTCCCTCTGGAGACGAGGCAAGCCTCGACGACGACGAATTCGTCGTGCCTGAGGATCCCATCGAATAAGAGCATTTTGAACGCAGGCTTATGGCCACGGCAAACAGCCTCAAGAAAAAGCAGCAGCAGCTTAGAGCTGATCAAGATCTGCTAGCCGACAGATGGACTGAAGTCCTTGCGGCCGAAGAGCATGAGCTCGAACGCCCCTCCAAAAGCTACCCTAAATGCAAGTTGCTCCCCCGATTAGAGGAGGAGGCATATGAACCTGCATCACCAGCAGACAATACGGCTGACCGACCACCCCGTGGCCGCGACAGAGAGGCCTCTAGGCCCTCCACTAGAACCGTACCCTGACAGCGCTCGAGAAGCACAAGGCCACAGGGGAACGCTCTGGACTTGCGAGATATATTGGAGGATAAGGCAAGACAATCAAGATCAATCTATGGATCGCGTGGGCGCCCCATGATACGTGACGACAACCGTCGTGCCGGACACAGTAAGTCCAGCCGGGCCGAACACAGTAGACAAAGCTCTCTTGAACTTCGTCGTGATATCGCCCAATACAGAGGCGCCGCACACCCACTATGCTTCACAGATGAAGTAATGGATCATCAAATCCCCGAAGGGTTTAAACCCGTGAACATTGAAAATTATGATGGCACAACAGACCCCGCGGTTTGGATCGAGGACTATCTCCTTCATATCCACATGGCCCGCGGTGATGATCTCCACGCCATCAAATACCTCCCACTCAAGCTTAAAGGACCAGCTCGGCATTGGCTTAACAGCTTGCCAGCAGAGTCAATTGGGAGTTGGGAAGACCTGGAAGCCACATTCCTCGATAACTTCCAAGGCACGTATGTGCGACCACCAGACGCTGACGACCTAAGCCATATAATTCAGCAGCTAGACGAATCGGCCAGACAATTCTAGACACGGTTCCTAACTAAGAAAAATCAAATCGTCGACTGTCCGGATGCGGAGGCCCTCGCGGCCTTCAAACATAACATCCGCGATGAGTGGCTTGCCCGGCACCTAGGACAAGAAAAGCCTAAATCCATGGCAGCCCTCACATCACTCATGACCCGCTTCTGCGTGGGTGAGGACAGCTAGCTAGCCCGCAGCAACAACCTCAGCAAAAATTCTGGCAGTCAGGATATCAAGGACCACAATGGCGGGTCGCGTCGCAACAAAAACAAACGCCGCATTAACGGCGACAATAGTGAGGATACGGCAGTCAATGCCGGATTCAGAGGCTCCAAACCCGGTCAGCGGAAAAAGCCATTCAAAAGAACTACTCCGGGTCCGCCCAATTTGGACCGAATACTCGACCGCTCATGCCAGATACACGGCACCCCCGAAAAGCCAGCTAACCACACCAACAGGGACTGTTGGGTATTCAAGCAGGCAGGCAAGTTAATTGCTGAAAACAACGACAAGGGGCTGCATAGCGATGACGAGGAAGAGATCCGACCGCCGAACAATAGAGGATAGAAGGGTTTCCCTCCACAAGTGCGGACGGTGAACATGATATACGCAACCCACATACCCAAAAGGGAGCGGAAGCGTGCACTCAGGGATGTATACGCGATGGAGCCAGTCGCCCCGAAGTTCAACCCATGGTCTTCCTGCCCGATCACTTTTGATCAAGGGACCACCCCACCAGCATCCGCCACGGCGGATTCGCCGCATTAGTTTTAGACCCAATCGTCGATGGATTTCACCTCACCAGAGTCCTGATGGACGGCGGCAGCAGCCTGAACCTGCTTTATCAGGATATAGTGTGCAAAATGGGCATAGACCATGTCGTGGATTTGTCACGTCAGATGTTCTTAGTGTCAGGACTTAGTCGCGAGGCCAACGCATCTATGTGGTAGCTTGAGAGGGGTTGAGCGGAATCGAGAGACGCAACACAAGACAGGGATTTAGACAGCTTCGGGCCCCGGGAAACATCATCCGGTAAAAACCCTACATGCTGTTTGAGGCTAGGTCTCAGTATCATCACAAGAGAGTTGCCGTAAACCGGCTCTCCTCTTTGGGTCTAGCCCTAAGATTGTTTCTTCTTGCTTGTAGCTTCCCCCTCTTTGGGGAGCCCTGCCCCTCCTTATATATGTTGAAGGGGCGGTTTACATGTGGAGTCCTATTAGGATTAGGACTAGTCTATCTCTAATACAAACCGGATACAAGTCCTGGTCTTAACTCCTTGTAAAATATTCCTCATGCCTTTCCTCTTAAACTGGACCACCATAGTATGAACCGGCCTTCTGGGCCATGGGCCTCATCATCCATCTGACCCGCCCGCCGGGTTACTAATGAACCGCCAAGACCGGGCGGGTAGCCGGTGAATCATCCAGTCCGGCCGGTTTATACTCCCGGCCGTTTTACGCCACGGGGTATATCCCCGACATTAGCCCCCAGTTTAATTTGGATTTATCCATGTTAAACTGATCCTGAGCATCCTTAAGTCCTTGTCACTTCCTTCTTCTAGAAAATCCGGTTTAATAGGCCATCTTCATAATCAACTTGCTGGCATTGTTTTCTTATAGAAAATATATTGTGAAGAATAATCCACTTGAATCGGTTTCCAAAATGCCGGTTTAAGAAATTTTGGTCTTGAAATACTCATCTGATATTCATCCGGTTTGAAGATGTAGAACTTGCCGGTTTATCATTGCCAAAACTGTCGGGTTATAAAAACTGATAATTCCGGGTTATGATTGTTGCCAACGCCGGGTTATCTGGTTTGCTCAAGACTGAAAATTTAGAAGATACTTCTCCCTTATATCCATATTACCTGTAGCCCCCAAGTCTTGAACAAAACAAAGTTATGGTTTAAGACTTGCTTCAATATTAATACTGCCTCTTTTGAAGAAATCCATGTTGTTCATCCCAGTCACTAGTAAAAACTAAACACTCCATATTATGTAGCCCCCAAGTGCCGGGTCATTTATGCAATAATGAGCAGGGACTTTGTAAATATAATCCTGTAGATTTCAGAAATGATGTGTAGCCCCCAAGGGCCGGCTCAGTAAGATAATATTGAGCTGGGACTTGATGTATACTTCAAAGAAAATAACATCATACGATGTAACCCCCATCATGGGCTTGAATCCACGTCCATAAGGTTAAGAGCCTTGTGCTTTACCAACTGAGCAGTGGACCCTTCAATATAATGGATTTAACTTGTGTACCTTGAGTTGTTGACAGGAGCAATTGGTAGCCCCCAAGGGTCGACTCATTATAATGTGATGAGTCGGGTCTTCAATAATATGAGCAAAAAATGACTTTGCCTTAGCCCCCAAGTGTCATGGTGCATGCTTGCAGCGACATGAGACTTGCATATAACCTCCATTTGAATAATGTAGCCCCCCAAGTGCCGGGTCGTAAGCCTGCAGCGACTCGGGACTATTCTTTCAATTGTAGAATAAATCATATCCTTTGAAAAAATAATATCCAGTGCGCTAAAGCGACTTGAAAACCTCAATAATGTCGGTTATTAATAACCATAATAAAAATCCAGGCATGTTGGCTATTCAAGATAATATAATCCGGTATGAAAACCATATTCATTCAATATCATAATAAAAATTCAGCCAAGTTTGGCTATTTGAATAATATAACCCAATGATTTATATGCGCATGATTCCAATGGCGCAATCCAAATATATACTGGCGACTTATAGTCCCAAGCCAGGCCGGTTTAATAAACACCGGATAATTTATCATCATACTGGTGACACATAGTCGAAAGCCAGGCTGGTTTAATAACGTCAGTGATTTATAATCATGCTTTATTCAACCTGTTTCTACATACAAGTTTAAAGTGTCCTGGCGGTTTACCGCCGGACGGGTCATAATGCCCAACATATAACCTGGGTTTATAACCAAGGCTACACTTAAGAACAATCAAATATGAAATATATCATACCTGTGACAGTGAATCACATCGCTGGTTTACCAACTTTTTGTAGTAAGGGTGATAATCCCAATCTTGAGTAATGATAACTCCTTCCATATTGTGCCGGTTTATGAGAAACCGTACCGGGTTGTGATAAACACCGGATTAATCATACATAACACTGGCGACTTGTAGTCAAACCAGACCGGGCTGATAGTCTCCGGATTATAACTTGATCGAGCACTGACAACTCATAATTGAAAGTCGAGCCGGGTTAATGAACGCCGGTTTACTCCATAATAGGATGATAATAGAAAATCAAACCGGGCAGATAGCCCCCGGATTAAGATTTGACCGTGTTCCGTCAATTTGTAATTGACAGTTGAACCGGATTAACAATGTCGGTTTAAAAAACGCAACAAAAATCAAATAACAGTTATGAAAAAAATATGGAAACAAAGGCAATGATAAGACCATTTGCAAAAAGAGGCTTTACTGAGCCGATCAAATGATGTTACCATTGTCGGACACGACCAAGCTCCCAATAAGGTGTAGCTATGGTTCAAGTCAGCCAGGTCCCCAACTGAAATCGTGGCATTATGCTGATCAAGTGGCGTGGCAATGGTTTGGGTTCGACCAAGCCCCCAAGTGACTCTATGGCCTTAGGCCGATCAAGAGGCGTGACTGGTTCAGACTTGACCATGTCCCCAAGTGATCTGGTGGCTTTCGCCTATCAAAAGGTGTTGCATTGGTTCGGACACGACCAAGCCCCCAAGTAATGTTGTGGCACTAGGCCGATCAAGAGGCGTGGCTATGGTTTGGATACGACCAAACCCCCAAGTGATCAATAATATGATAAGCCAATAAGGCATGATACCCATGTTTGGACTGCGCATCATGGCAGCATGTCCTCTTTGGCACCCATTAACTTTTTGCAAGAGATAAATCCTTCTTGAACCGAGATTTTGAACCGGATATGAGAGCTTAAAAGCTTTGTAAGATACAAATTTACCTTGAGCCGGATGTTTGAACCGGATTTGAGAGCTTCAATGCTTTGCAGGAGAGAGATGTCTCTTGAACCGGATTTTAAACCGGACCTCCTCTTTATTTTGGGACGGAAATTTTCTAACGGCCTTTAGACTGTCAATATTTACTGAGCCATGTCATCATAACCCCCGAGTCTCAAGGCAACTTGAGGAGTTGGCTGGAGATTCTTCATAATTAACCGTGATATAGACCGGTCTGAATCCTGCATGGGACAACTTGCAGACCGGAGTAATTGCTCTTTTAAAGAAAGCAATATATAATATATAAAATATGTTGGATGGATTTCACCTGATACGTCAAGCCAGTAATTATCCACCACGGAGTTGATGATCACCTTGATGAAGCTTAAATCAATCACAGCCGAGTCATCCACAGGAGCAGGTAAATGAGCCAGCCGCGGCATTGTAAGGCGGTGCGGACGAGCAAGTTGTCCTCCGTGTTGTAAACCGGCGCGGAAGCGAGAGACAGCCACGGTGTTGTAAGCCGACGCAGTCACAAGAGACGGCCACGGTGTTGTAAGCCGGCGTAGTCACGAGAGACGGCCAGGGTGTTGTAAGTGGGAGTTTGTTGAATAACGACGACCACCTGTGCCAAATAATGTTTGGCGTGTCTCCATCTCCGCGATATAATACCACTTTGTGATAGATAATTTTCCTTCATATAAAATACAACAGGGCAAAGTAGCTTTGCTCGCATGAATTAATATGTGCTTAAAAATAAGGTAAATAGCACCTGGTTTTTGTCGGAGGTCGATCTAGTTGTGATAACAAGGCGAGCATAAAAATCAGCCGGTAGGTACAGTCAGCCGTGACATTGCGAACGGTGCAGACGGAAAAATCAATCACAAGCGCAGTAAGCCGTGCGGACGGCGAGTCAATCGTGGGCACGGTCCCGGTTAGTTGATGTATACCGGGTCACAAGGACGACGACTTGCACACGTTCGTTCACCGGGTAGTATGGCATGGACGGAACACCGGTACAAGAACATTGCCAGTGCGCTCCATACCCGCAGTATAACACCTCATCTGATGCGAACAATTGTCCTGCATAAAAAGTATCGCAAGCCGGAGTATTTGTTCTTTGACAAAAACAAGAGGTGCTAATAAAATATACTTTTAGATGGATATCACCTCATTTTATTCGGATGACCGATGATCCATAAGTAGCACCCGTAGATAACTTTCTGAACCGGCTCACACTCCAACCAGGCCCTTTTCCTTTCTTTCTGTCCCTGCATAAGCAGATGGCCGAAGCAGACCGCAAGGGCGGCTTGATCGTGAAAACCGAGCTTGTGTCAGATCTGACTCCGGGTCATGTGCTGTTTTTCCCTCTCTTTTTTTATAACAGAACATATGTACTATCAGTAGTACTTAATACTGTAGTAGTAGTAGCCGACGGCTCAGCGCAGGGGCGCAAGACCAGTGGTGGCGCAACAGAACCAATGGCGGCAGCGCAAACCGGCCCGTTGCGGAGGAGTGCGACTCGTAGCAGAAAGGCAGCGTCTTCATACGAGCACAGTCGCGGCGGCTTGAGGCGGCTGCAGCGGCTCAACAAGGTCCATCATATGCGAGCAAAGATCCACACTTTGGCCATGAGTTAATTGACCTGTGTACACAATAGTATACCGTGAAAAAAGCTTTGGACAATACTTAATTATACCAAGTAAAAGTTTAGAAAAATAGCACCTGATTGTTTTTTGTTTGCAAGTCAATAAAACCCCCTTTTCTTTTTATCTCTGCTCCGGGTGCAAATGCCTTGTCGTGCATATTATATGCATACTTGCACCATTCTTCAACTGGTACTTGTAACTCTCACACAAGAAATATGAGGCCGCTGAGACCGGAGAGAAAACGACCCGCCATGGAAGAGGGCGCGGGCGGATCCAGCGAGCCATGGTGGTGGAAGCAGCCAGGTGATGTCGCGGCGGTTGCAGCGACTTGTGGCCTTAGCAGTGGGGGCTAGAAGGTGGTTCTCCAGCGGCGGTGCTAATGAAGCATGGCTCGGAGGTGCTCCGGTAGTGGGCGGAGAAAAGAAACCGGCAGCGACTCGGAACAGAAACCGAGGCGGAGACTTGAGGTTTTTTGATCTAAAGCGGGCGGCAGGGCGAGGCCGTGAAGGTCGAATCCCATCATCCTAGCACGATGATGGATTGTCTGATCATCACGTGGCAAAGTACTAATTGAAGAAGTTTGATTGTCACTGTTGTCTCGTACGAACAGAGGCGTCTCCAGGCTTCTCATGAGGACACCGCAGCAGGACCGGTCCCTGTGCGTGTACCTAGCTTGGCCTGCTGGAGAAAAATAAAGGACAACGGCGACTTGACCATAGTGCAAGATTGCTTCGAGTCGGCCTTGGTATATCCGTCCCGCAATCTGAGAAAGAAAATCTGCAGCGAAAAGCTTCATCTCGGTCTCGGCGATTACCACGGCGCGTGAGGCAGTCGCATGACCTGTAACCCTTAAACAATCTCAATCTCATATCCGCCGCCGCAGAACACTTTGTCACTCTTGATTGATGAATTGATATGAATTTTTCCATGCCGGCTTTTCTTGAGCCAGAAAATTGCGAACTTCTCGAACCCTAAAAAAGATCCCTTCAAGAACTCAACACCACCGTGCGCAGGCCCCACGGTGGGCGCCAACTGTCGTGGATTTGTCACGTCAGATGTCCTTAGTGTCAGGACTTAGTCGCGAGGCCAATGCATCTATGTGGTAGCTTGAGAGGGGTTGAGCGGAATCGAGAGACGCAACACAAGACAGGGATTTAGACAGCTTCGGGCCCCGGGAAACATCATCCGGTAAAAACCCTACATGCTGTTTGAGGCTAGGTCTCATTATCATCACGAGAGAGTCGCCGTAAACCGGCTCTCCTCTTTGGGTCTAGCCCTAAGATTGTTTCTACTTGCTTGTAGCTTCCCCCTCTTTGGGGAGCCCTGCCCCTCCTTATATATGTTGAAGGGGCGGTTTACATGTGGAGTCCTATTAGGATTAGGACTAGTCTATCTCTAATACAAACCGGATACAAGTCCTGGTCTTAACTCCTTGTAAAATATTCCTCATGCCTTTCCTCTTAAACCGGCCCACCATAGTATGATCCGGCCTTCTGGGCCATGGGCCTCGTCATCCATCTGACCCGCCCGCCGGGTTACTAATGAACCACCAAGACCGGGCGGGTAGCCGGTGAATCATCCAGTCCGGCCGGTTTATACTCCCGGCCGGTTTACGCCACGGGGTATATCCCCGACAGACCCCTCAAGGATTAAACCTACAAAGACGACCTTTAAAGGCGTCATACCAGGTGTAGAGGCCAATTGTACAGGGTCAGTTACACTGGAAGTGGTCTTCGGATCCCCGGATAACTTCCGAAGCGAGGAGTTAATCTTCGACATAGTTCCATTCCGCAGCGGCTATCATGCTCTGCTCGGATGTACCGCATTTGCAAAGTTCAACGCGGTGCCGCACTACGCATACCTCAAGCTCAAGATGCCAGGCCCTCGAGGAGTCATCACGGTCAACAGAAACACTGAACGCTCTCTCCGAACGGAGGAACATACAGCGGCTCTCGCAGCAGAAGTACAGTGCAGCCTCTTAAGGTAATTCTCGAGTCCGGCAGCTAAGCGACCGGACACGGCTAAACGCGCCCGGAGTAACCTACAACAAGACCACCTGGCATGTTCCGAGCACGCGTAGCAATGCGGCCCCAACCCCAGCCCCTGCAAAATTTCAAGACAGGTCCTTCGCATACATCATTATGCTCTGGAGATACCATGGGCATAGGGGGAGCGGCACGACCACGATAGGCCCAGAATGCGGCTTAACCACACCAGGTGCTCTCAAGTGTGTCGTTCTTTTTTTCTCTCTCTTCTTTTTTTACCCACAGGACTCCGTTCATCAGATGCCCTGTCCGGCAGTAGACCTGCCGAACTCACGATGCAACAGCCAGGGAAGGAGAAAGGCTACGACGAATATCCAGTTGGTCTCAATTACGAGCATTAAATCTGTTTAATACATCATTCCGCAGCCTACCCCTGGAGGGGGACATGTTTAATAGTCCCATCCCTTGCTTATCGCACCATTTGTATCGTTCTGCATTCACAACTGTATTTCTTGAATAAACAATGCAGCACCTTTTTGCTTATAATTGCATTCCTTTCTTATACATATATGACATGTTGCATCCGTACACTTTGGTACGGCTAAATACACCAGGGGCTTATGCTTCCCGCATCATGGTGTGATAAGTCCGAACACTTTCACAAGTGCGGCACCCCGAACTTATAGCATTATATGCATCGGCTCCGAATCATGTCTTGGGTCAATAGTTGGGTTTGCCCGGCTCCCATGTTTTGCTACCTTATGTTCCATTGTATCGGCTAAGGTAGCACTGGGAGAACCACTGCGATTGCGCCCCAGTTGAGCTGGGCGAGCGCCTCAGTGGAGAAAGCTAAAACTGACCGTCATGATGAGGCAAGAGCCGGTCACTGTTCGAGAGGTTTTTTCGAGTCCCTAAAGACTTATGCCGCTTAGAGCGAGGAACCGGCTTTGTCCGGCCCAGGCGTGGATAGCGCCCCAAATTCGGCCTTCCGAACACTATGGGCTTCGCCGAAATTTAAAATTATAGAATTCTATGGCTAAGTGAGAGTGTTCAAGCATTATAAGTCCGGTTGCCTTGTTCGTTGTGTTGAGCGCCTCCCTAGATGGACCCAAAAATGGGAACAAGAGTGCTCAAATTTATCCCGAACACCCCAGCACTCGTGGCATGGGGGCTGAAGCCGACGACTTGCCATCTCTTAGATTTGATAAACGGCCGCACAGAAGGTAATATTTTAAATTAACAAGCGTTGCTTAGTGCATATGAACAAAGTTTTCAGCGCACAGGATAACAAAATGCGAGTCTACTCAAATATTACCTCTTTGGAGCACTCACCCGCAATAATGCAGGCACCCTTCAGGACACTCTTATAATACATCTCGGGCGTGCGATACTCCTTGCCCAACGGTGGCGCGTCCGTCACAAGCTTCTCAGCATCCATCTTGCCCCATTGCACCTTTGCACGGGCAAGGGCCCGACGGGCACCTTCAATGCAGGCGAAGTGCTTGATGACTTCAACCCATGGACACGCATCCACCAGCCGCCGCACCAGGCCGAAGTAGCTCCCAGGCATGGCCTCCTTAGGCCACAGCCGAACTATGAGGCCCTTCATGGCCTGTTCGGCCACCTTGTGGAGCTCGACCAGCTGCTTCAGCTGGTCGCTAAGGGGCACCGGATGTCCGGCCTCAGCATACTGAGACCAGAAGACCTTCTCCGTCGAGCTCCCCTCCTCGGCCCTATAGAAAGCGGCAGCATCGGACACGCTGTGGGGCAAATCTGCGAACGCTCCTGAAGAGCTCCGAATTCGGGTAAGTGATAGGTAATTCACACTCACATGCTTACTTTGCATGAAAAATGCCTTACCCGCTGCTATTTTCTTCAACGCCTCGATTTCCTGGAGGGCCTTGTAGGCTTCGGCCTTAGCGGCTTTGGCACTCTCAAGAGCCGTTGCAAGCTCGGACTCTCGAGTCTTCGAGTCACGCTCCAAACTCTCATGTTTTTCCATGAGAGCCTGGAGCTCTTGTTGTACCTCCGCCACCCGCGCCTCCTGCTTCTCTCGCTCGGTGCGCTCCGTGGCCGCATTACGTTCGGCCGCGGACACCGCCTCCTTCAGGGTCGCCACCTTGTTCATGGCCCCTGCAATACCCACGTTATCCTTGTCATCCTTCTTGCAATCAAATCCTTTTCTGTAAGGTACAATTTTAATAAGGTGTTACTCACCTTCCTTATCCTCGAGCTGCTTCTTGGCATGACCGAGCTCGTTCTCGGACCGCTCGAGGCTTTGCTTCAAAGTATTGACCTCCGCAGTCAGGGCGGCAGAGGTCAGCAGCACAGCCTGCAATCCCATATTGACATACTTTTTTTATGACTCCTGCGTATATCTTTTTAGATCCTCAGTCCGGCTTTTCTTTCCGAATACCCAACCGAGCATCAGGGGCTACTGTCTATGCGGTACTATTTTACATATATCAAAATTCTTACCTCAAAGCCTGTCAGAAGGCTGCTGCAGGCTTCGGTCAGCCTGCTCTTGGCGAGCTGAACCTTCTGAATCACCGCACTCATGACAGTGTGGTGTTCCTCTTTGATGGAGGCGCCGTTGAGCGCCTCCAGCAAGCTATCTGGCGCCTCCGGTTGGACGGAGGCTGCCGACGTCACGGTCTTGCCCTTCTTATGCAGGGGCCGCCCGCCGGACTCCGGAGCCACTACAGGTTCCGGGACGGAGTCCGGTGCAAAGTCTAAGAGGTTGCCCTGCGGCACCTCCGAGGCCTCCTCCTCCTGGTGGGTCCCTTCCCGGGATCCCACCTCGGCATCGTCCGCGTCACGGGGGGTGGAGGCGGTCGGAAGAGAATCCATATCCGATGCACCCAAGGACCCGCTCGACGAAGCGGGGAGATCATCCTTGGGCGGACTGCAGGGCAGTATGCGGCATTAGAAAGACACCATGTGGCGAAAGGAAAAACCATGAGGTTATTCGGGAGTCCGGATACTTACGATCTCGCCAGAGGCTTGGCCCTTGGAGGCCAATCCTCGTCGTCGTCGCCGGCGCTGGCGGAGCAGTCCGGGGGAAGAGTCCTTCCCTTCTTGGACCCTTCGGCCTCCCTCGTTGGGAGGCCTTCCTTTTCTTCCCTCCCCCCGCTGGGGGAGAGGCCTCCTTCTTCTCCTCCTTGCCTTTGTGGGAGGAGTCTGCCTCGGAGTCATCATCCGATGACACCTGAAAACGGGAACTCTTTCGAGTGCCCGTGGCCTTCTTCTTGGCCTTATTCTCCGGCACCACGTGGGGTGCTGGAGCCAGCAGCCCCATTAAGCGGGCGTCCGCTGGGTCTTCTGGCAATGGGGCCGGACAGATAGTCTGTTCGGCCTTCTTCAGCCAGTCCTGTCAAAGGAGGGGTTTAGATCCCGCATAGAGTCAAACTATGGAAAACAAGTGTCCCGTAAAGGGCAAAATCGCTTACCTCGTTAGCCGGACGTTGCGAGCTGAATCCGCGATCTTCGGTAGCAGATGCGGGAGCCTCGGCGCCCTTAAACAACACCCTCCAGGCCTCTTCGTACATAGTGTCGAAGAGCCCGCTCAAAGTCTGATGCTGCGCCGGATCGAACTCGCGCATATTGAAGTCCCGTTGTTGGCACGGGAGAATCCGGTGGATGAGCATGACCTGGACTACGTTGACAAGCTTGAGCTTCTTGTTCACTAGCTTTTGGATGCAGGCTTGAAGTCCGGTCAGCTCCTCCGAATCACCCCATGTCCGGCCACTCTCCTTCCAGGAGGTGAGCCGTATGGGGATGCCAGATCTAAATTCGGGGGCCGTTGCCCATTCAGGGTCACGCGGCTCAGTGATGTAGAACCACCCCGATTGCCACCCCTTAATGGTTTCCATGAAGGTGCCCTCGAGCCAAGTAACGTTGGGCATCTTGACCACCATGGCGCCTCCGCACTCCGCTTGGCTGCCCTTCACAACCTTCGGCTTGACACTGAAGGTCTTGAGCCACAAGCCGAAGTGGGGCTGGATGCAGAGGAAGGCCTCACACACGACGATAAACGCCGAGATATTGAGGATGAAATTCGGGGCCAGATCATGGAAATCCAGGCCGTAGTAGAACATGAGCCCCCGGACAAAGGGATGGAGTGGGAAGCCCATTCCGCGGAGGAAATGGGAAAGAAATACTACCCTCTCATGGGGCCTGGGGGTGGGGATGAGCTCCCCCTCGTCGGGGAGCCGGTGCGCGATGTCGCTGGACAGATATCCGGCGCTGCGCAGCTTCTGGATGTGCCCCTCCGTAACGGAGGAGGCCATCCACTTGCCTCCCGCTCCGGACATAGTTGGAGAAGGTTGAGGTGAGATGTGCGGACTTGGGCGCTGGAGCTTGAGTTCACGGAGATGGATAAGCAAAGCAGGAAGAAGGCGTAGGTATAAGGGTTGGATCTTTATCCCCTTATATGGGCGGACGAAAACATGCGTCCCCACTGGCCTGATAAAACTCGCTTATCTCCCAAGCGCCGCAATCAATGGCGCGGTTGGGTTACCCACGTCCGTATTGATGGGAATCCCGGAATAAGGGGAACACGATCTCTGCTTCGACAAGACGTGCCAAGGAAACCGCTTCGCTAAACACGCTGAGGTGGTACAATAAAAACAATTTGAGCAAAGGCTTTGTAGTGGTGTGATGTCACGCCACAAAATACGTGAGCAGATTGAACTTGTGTAAATATTATTCTCTCTACGGTGGTATGTGGAATTTATTTTGCAAAGCCGGACACTATCCTGGTGTTCACAATCTTCTATAAATTATTCGGAGAAGGAACCCGGCTTGCAACACCGAAGACAATATGCGCGCCGGACTCGTCGTCATTGAAGCCTGGTTCAGGGGCTACTGAGGGAGTCCTGGACTAGGGGGTGTCCGGATAGCCGAACTATCATCATCGGCCGGACTCCAAGGCTATGAAGATACAAGATTGAAGACTTTGCCCCGTGTCCGGATGGGACTTTCCTTGGCGTGGAAGGCAAGCTTGGCAATATGGATATGTAGATCTCCTACCATTGTAACCGACTCTGTGTAACCCTAGCCCTCTCCGGTGTCTATATAAACCGGATGGCTTTAGTCCATAGGACGAACAACAATCATACCATAGGCTAGCTTCTAGGGTTTAGCCTCCTTGATCTCGTGGTAGATCTACTCTTGTAATACCCACATCATCAATATCAATCAAGCAGGACGTAGGGTTTTACCTCCATCAAGAGGGCCTGAACCTGGGTAAAACATCGTGTCCCTTGTCTCCTGTTACCATCCGCCTAGACGCATAGTTCGGGACCCCCTACCCGAGATCCGCCGGTTTTGACACCGACAGCGACATCTTCATCGACCACGCAAATACTGAAGACTTGCTGGCCGATATCTTCACAAAGCCCTTGGATGAAAAGAGATTTAGCAAGTTGCGGTGTGAGCTAAATATCTTAGAATCTTCGAATGTTCTTTGAAAAGGACACACATCCTAACACTTGTGAAAATTTGATGACTTAGATGTGCAACACACGAAGTAACTTTTTTCTTCAATCAATGAATACTAACCCTCTAAGTGTGAAGAAATCAATGAAGAATTTGATTCTCAGAACCCTAAGATAATTGTATGCGGTGTATGAAATCATCATTATTATACGGTGGGTTATGCCACCAACCAAAGTTGAAAATCTTCAATTTGAGTTTTTCTTCATTTTTGAAATTCCTCAGTTGTTCAATTTCTTCAACCTTGCATTGTCATCACTCTTTCTGTTGTTGTTCTTCATTGACTATATATATATACTTGAGTTTTTATGTCTTCTACAACATTCACTTATTGCTAATTCTTCGAGTTGCTTTTCTGCTAAGTGAATGTGATCGGACCCCTTTCCCCCTCTATGCTAAACTCAACCCATTCTGTTCACAAATTCTTAATGTGCGTTCTATTTGAAACCCGTTCAAAATCTTCACTGTGTCCTTGTCAGCCGAAGAATTTGCGAACGAAACATTAAAATTTTCTTATCTGAATTTTCGGCTTTTACCGCTCAAACCGTTCCACATCCCACTATAAGGTTTATCTATTCACCCACGATCTCACACGATCTCCACCACACTGTATGTGGGTGACACATGTTGCTAGGATGAGAAGGGTCAGAGGCACGTTCGTCCATTTTCCATGGGCGAGCGGTTTTTCACCTCGGCTATAAATACCCCTCAACCTCCTCAGACTGCATTTACCCCACTCGAACTCACTCCCCTAGCTCGAGCTCTCAATCCCTAGCACCGCCGCTACCTTCATCGTCGCCGGTGAGGAAGAGCTTCACTGCCTCGACCTCGTCGTTGTCGTACTCGTGCCGGCCGCGGATATCTTCACTCCGCCGCCGCCGTAGCTATCTTCCTCTGCCAAGTTAGGGCGTGGAAGATCTGGACTGACGAACTTCCAATCTAACACTCCCAGTTTGTCGTGTTCTTTGTCAAGGGTAATTAAAAGTTACTTTTACTACCTTTGTTGATTCTGATGATTTCCATAAAATCTTCAAAAGGTGTTTATTCTTCAACTTCCACACTTTAAACACCTCACACAATCATATGTTCTTGATCTGTTTCTCTAAGTGACAATTTTTCTCAAGATTCCTCAATTGTGTGAATTTCACATCCATACAACTCTAGAACCTAAGTCAAAGAATGCTTAGTGAAATCCTTCAAGACATATCTAGTCAATTTCCTCAAACTTGTTCCGTTTTGCAAAAACTTTTGAGAACACATATGACCTCTCCAAATTCTTCGCACCTATACTCTGTTCACAGGTACACATGTCTGTTGTTGAATCATTAGTTTCTCATCAACTTAACTCATTTGCAACGTTCCTCGAAGAAAAGCTGCATACTTCTTCAGAGAACTCAATAGTTCAAAATCCTCAGCTGAAGAAAATGGCAGATGGCAAGAGACCTCAGAAGGGAGGGAAGAAACTGGAAGTGAATACTTATTTTGAAATCCCTAATGACATCTATGCAGGGTATTGCACTCCAGATGAGGCGACTCACGGAAAGGAAACGAAGAATGAGCGCAAGGTGCACATTCAGAAAATTGAACGAAGATTGGCACGGGAATGGAGGGAATACAGATATGTCACTCCAAAGTACATGAAGAAATTCGCTCTAAACCCTCCTTGCCCAAGACCTCCGTTGGCACCTGGCAAAATTGTTGATCCCACTAGCATCAAGCGCGGTGAGGACTATGCTGATGAATGGGCCAAGCGGCAAGCCAAGTTGGCCAAACATGCCAAAGAAGTAGTGAGGAAATTAAACAAAGACTCAGCTGCTGCCACTGCCGAGGCCTCTACTAGCAAGAAGGCTATGCCTAAGAAGCTTGCTTGAAAACCACATTCCTCAGCAATGCCCTTGCGGCTAAGCTCATCTGTTCCCTTATGGCCTATTCCTCAAGCTGCTCCAGTTCCTCAGGTTGCAAAACTCTCAGATCCTCCAGCAAAGTCCTCGGCACCTGTGCATCCCGCCTCTTGCCAAAGGACCACCGACATCTCAATTGCCTCAGGATCATCTGCAAGTTCTTCAGCTCGTCCTCAGTATTCAATAGGCCCCATTTTGCTGAAGACCAAGGCTACTGCCGGATGAGGCACCAGTCCAAGTCCTCACAAGAAGCAAGTTGCCTTCCAAGTGCCATCATATGATGACGAAGCTGATGATGAAGAATTAGCCGAAATCATCAGAGATAGACAGCAAAGGGCCGCTAGACCCAAGGGCAGTGCTGTGCCACTCATGCTGGATCCGAAGAAGATCCTGGACTTCATTGATCTCTGGCACACGGACCCAAACACTCCCTTGCCAGAATTAAACCTCACACCTGGTCAAAGTCATATGTTGACGGCTTTCATTTCTGAAGAAAAATGGAAATTTGAGAAAGCCAGGTCTGTGAAGAAAGCCCAGTACAAGAAACAACAATTTCTGAAGGACAACATTCTAACGCTATCGCCTAATGAACTTCTCGCTCTGCAATCTGAGATCAAGAAACTCAGTGATGAATTTGACGCCTATAAGGCAGAATGGTTGGGAGCCAAAGTCAGATTCGTCAAAATGGTGAAGGGATTTACACCCAATGTTGCTGCTCCAATGCACATTGAAATTCCTCAGGCTGAAACATCTGCACATCCTACTGAAGAACATGCCAGCACCGCTAATGAAAATTAGGCTGCTGATGAAACTGAAAGCACTAGGGCTGATGAAGCTATTCCAGCTGCTGAAGAAATTGCCAGGGCAACCTCTAGTGTTGCACCTGAAGAACAAGGCGTGCCAGCTGAAGTATCTGACGTTGCGCCTAAGGAAACTGAACAAGTCAGGACAACTGCATCAGTTGTGCCTGAAGAAACTACACCAATTTCCTCTGCTCCTCCTGCACCAACGCCAACACCAAGTCCTATTCTTCCTTCTACATTAGAAGTGAAGAAAACCAAGGCTGCGAAGCAAGCAACATTGAAGAAAAGGAAAGCATCTACTTCCTAAAGTCTTCTACTCCCAAAAAGGCGAAGACTTTGACTAGCTCATTTGCAAATCCAATAGATGTTGTTCCTCTTTCAAGCATGCCATCAAAGGAAATCATTCCTTTTGGTGAAGATTATGTGATTCCAAGTGAATCATATGAAGAAGATCCTTCTGCTACTTCGACAGAGTAGGTGGATGAAGAAATTGAAGTGGACAATGTCACTTCAACCCCTCTGGTATCATCGCCCATGCCTCAGTTCATGGCTGAAGATGCAAGTGTTGAAGAAATTGATGAAGAAGAAGAAGACGTGGACATTGGGTGCACCACTCTAGTGTTGAATGATGACTATTCGGAAAGTCATCACCCCAATTCCCCCATGTTCACCCCACTGCAACAGATTCCTCAGTCCCCAGTCAAGGCTGAAGAAATTCACACGGGCTCTGATGAACCTCAAGCACCTCTTCTTACCATGCCTGAAGAAATTCCAGTCACTAGTGCTGATGATAAAGCTGCTGAAGAAAAGGAGACCCAGGCTGCTACTGAAGCAGAAACTAAAATTCCTCAGCCTGCGGCTCCTGAGACTGTGATTCCTGAGGCAATGAAGACATTGACTGATACTCCTCAGCCCAAGCCAAAGAATCCCTTCTCTAAGAAGCAAAACTTCAAGGCTGATGACTTCTTCCACGAGCATGTGTTCTTCACAGAATACAACCCATATGACTCTGCTCGTCTTCGAAGGAAGCGTTTCTGGACCGCCAGCCAAGCAAACTTATATTCTTCATTGCTTTTTGATAAGGACAAAGTCTTTGACCATGAGCATATTCCTCATGTGGACATGGAATCGCTGCCGTGCTTCACACCAATCCTCAGTGTTCTTCATGACGTTGGACTGCTCAACTTCTGAACCGATATATGTGATTGGAATGAAGAGCTAGTTCTTAGTTCTATGCAATGCTGCACATCACAGGAAATGCTCACAATGTGAACTCTTGGGTGTTGGACTGGATGACAGAAAACACTCACTTCAAAGCACTGGCCTCTGAATTGCTTTATCCCTGCCTGTCAGTCCTCCCCATGAAGGTGCATGTCTTATATATCATGAACCTAAACTCACAGATCACTACATGCAAGTGTTGATGAAGCCCTGAAGCCCGGTCAAGCCCCAAGGACCAAATTCCTTGTGAAGGAATTGCTATATGTGCCACGGACTGTCTATCGCATTCTGACCAAGACACTGAGTTCTGTCAAAGGCCATGACTCAAATGATGAAGAAGTCATTGGCATCATGAAGAATCTGATATTCAATATCATGCATGGTATTCCAATCAACTACCATGACTTCTTCATGAGGACTATGACAAATGTTGCATTATCTCCTTTTGAATTGAAGTCTTACGCTCCCTAGATTATGAGATTCCTCAGATCAAGGTCTTCAATCAATTACAAGGCTATCACACTCAACCATGGCAGCTTCTTGCCCCCCATTGAAGTCCTCAAGTGGACGTTTTCCTCGGCTGATGAAAAGGGCAAGGCCACTTCTGTTATTGATGAAGGCATTCATCCATTGGATGGATAGTTCTGCAAAGCTGCATCCTACTCCACCAAGGATGATTCTGCCACTCATGACTCTGCCGTCAATGCTTCAAAGCAAAATCCTCATGGCATAGCTCCAAGGGTGATGACTGATCGTGAGCTTCTCCTCAGTCTTCATCAGAAGGTCGATCGCAACCACAAATGGGTCAAGCGTCAGTTTGGTTCAATTCCTCACAACATGGCTGCTACACACAATTCAGTGAAGAAGAACCATTACTACCTCCATGAAGTATTTGATCGCACCTAGGTTATTCTGTCTCATCTCTACGGTGAAGAAGATCTTAAGCAGATGGGCTTCAAGCAGGACTTCAACTGGTCTAAGCGACCGTCGAAGAAATTCAAGAAAGGCGAAGTTCCTTCTTTGGTGGCAAGATCATTTTCTTCATCGTGCGAGGCTGATGAAAATGAAGATTTGGACGACACTGCGGTAGGCTCTACTCCAACAACCGACCCCAACAACGCTGGCGCTCCTCCATCGACTTCGTGATGATATTCTTCAGGGGCGTTAGTCCTCACTTTTCATCCCTTTTGGTCATTTGATGATAACGGGGGAGAAATTTGAGTTAGTCTTCAAGCGGGTTTCTATATATGGGCATTTTTTTTGCTAAGTTACAACTCTCGCTCTTCTGAAGTGTTTGTTTGTAAACTTAAGTCCGGTGGTGACCTGATACTCTGCCTCTATTTTTCTGCATGCTATTTCCTCAGATATGTTATGCACGCATGCTGAATTACATCAGTCACCATATTTCATCATGCATTTCAAATTCTTCATTCAATATGTTAAATGCGTGTATGAATTACAAGATATAGGGTGAGATCTCCATGATTCTACTCTTCAAATGTGCACTGCTTCAAAAGAAAATTCCTCACTATGCACATCTTCAGGGGGAGTTCTTCTATATCTTGCAATCAAATTCCTTAATATGAGTATTTACACTTCATATGTTTATCCCCATTGAAAACTTAACCTATATTGTCATCAATCACCAAAAAGGGGGAGATTGTAAGTGCATCTAGTGCCCCTTAGTGATTTTGGTGTATTGAAGACTTATAGGTTAAGGGACTAATATGTTTGTGAGTGTACACACATGCTCTATAAGCCGATGAGGAGTTTGATATTTACAGTGAATGTCGATCCCTAAAAATGAATGTCTTCAGCTGAAGACTTTGGTTCTCCTGAAGACTTTGAAAGTGAAGAAATTGGCATGACCTTGAAGACTTGGATATTCATGCGAGGATTGTGAAGCATTAAGACTTTTGTTTTCGTAGTTTCATTTTCTCTTTCTTGAGTCATAGGAAACACCATACTGTTAAAGGGGGTCGAGGTAATTCTAAGGAAACTGATTTCCAAGTGATGCTCATCTCAAAATCCTACACCTACCCAATCCTTTCGAGTGAAGCCATTGGAAATCTCATATCAGTTCAGTCAATTTCTTTAGTGACAGAGATGAAGATCTTCTGGTCTGAGGAATTTGTTCTGACTGAGGAGTTAGGAATTCACTAGTGCGGATTTCCTACACAGTGAGGAACATGATAGCCCTGAGGAATTCAAACCTCAAATCCGACTGTTGCTATGCCAGGCGCCAGCTGTCCAAAATATCCTACCACCTAACGGTCATATCATTAAAGGGCATTTATGTCTTATCATGTCGGGCTGCTCCCTAGGCTATAAATAGCCGCCCCTACAACCACTAGCTGGTTGGATGCTCCGAGAGAAACTGACACTTGTCAATTGAGAGCATCCCATCCTCCAAGGACTTTGAGCGAAAATCATCAAGTGAGGAAAACCCAAAACCCAAACCCAAAGACCTACAAATCCAAAGTGATTGAGAATCACTGAAGATATTGTTCCTATGTGGAACCGATGCTTGTTACCTTTGAGGATTGGTGTATCTTCCAGACGATTAGGCGTCATGGTCTGAGCATCCAAGAGGAATTGTGGATCGCCGAGTGACCAAGTTTGTGAAGGTTTGGAAGTCACATGTGAAGACTTACCACGAGTGTTGGGTGAGGTCTGTGTGACCTTAGATCAAGGATAATACGATGAGGACTGTGTGTCCTCGAGTTTAAATACTCAGCCGCTCCAACCAGACGTACAACTGTCACATCAGTTGGAACTGGTCTACCAAATCATTGTCTTCACCAAGCCTAATGGTTCTATTTCTTCAACCCTTTCATTTCCTCATTCATGTGTTGATGAACCTGATCATTACTATTTGAAGACTTTGACTAAAGACTTTCTCTGTTTCCTCAATCCAATTTCTTCAGTCACACTGTCTTCAGCCTGCTTATCCCGTGTTTACGCTACTTGTGCTCTGTGTTTGTTTTTCATATCATCATGATGACTATGTTGTTACTCTGTTATGCTTACACTTGAGTACTTATTCCGCTGCTAGTTGTTCATGACTTAGGAATTTCCTCACCCTAAAATTCCTCAGTGACGAATTTGTAAAAATTGCCTATTCACCCCCCCTCTAGTCGACTTAACGCACTTTTAGTTTTCCATAGTAGTCAGTGACAATAAATTTCAGCACATAGTAATAATGTTTCCTTACCAAGAGCGCTTCACTCCTCGGCAACAGCGCCAGAAAATTGCCTTGATGTCCCACAAGTATATGGGGTAAATTGTAGCTCCTTTTCAATAAGTAAGAGTGTCGAACCCAATGAGGAGCAGAAGGAAATGACAAGTGGTTTTCAGCAAGGTAATGTCTGCAAGTGCTAAAATCGTAAGTAGCGGAGTAGTTTGGTAGCAAGATAATTTGTAACGAGCAAGTAACAATAGTAGTAACAAAAGTGCAGCAAGATAGCCCAATCCTTTTGAGGCAAAGGATAGGCCAAAACGGTTTCTTATGATAAGCAAAGTGTTCTTGAGGGTACACGGGAATTTCATCTAGTCACTTTCATCATGTTGGCTTAATTCGTGTTCGGTACTTTGATAATTTGATACGTGGGTGGACCGGTGCTTAGGTGTTGTTCTTACTTGAACAAAACTCCTACTTATGATTAACCCTCTCGCAAGCATCTGCAACTACGAGAAAAGTATTAAGAATAAATTCTAACCATAGCATTAAACTTTTGGATCCAATCAGTCCCTTATGGAATAATGCATAAACTGGCACTACAAAAAAAGACACATCCGTGACATTTTGGGCCAAACGAATTTTTTTCTATCATACATATGACACTTCTATGACGATAATTGTGACAAAACCCGGTATTATCATAGATGTGGTGGGCTCCTACTTCTATGACAAAAAATCATGACAGAAAATGGGCTTTTCATCCTGGGCGGGCCGGAGACGCAGCTGCATGACATTCTTTGGGCCGTCCATGACAGAAAAAACCGTGGTAGAAGCGAGGGCGAGGAAAATTAAGGGGAGTTCCCGGTTACGGTGGGAGGTCGGGGGCCGATCGATGCGCGTTTCTCTCGTACACGTACGCGCGTGTGTGCGAGGCGTTGGCTCTAACTGAACCCGAGCGAGGGCGTTGGGCTCTAACTGAACCCGAGCGATTGCACTGCAGGCTATGCGTTACTGAACCCGAGTGATTGATCGATGGCTATTAACTGAACCCGATCGAGCGATTCCTTCGCTACTGCTGCTAACTAAAGCCGATCGATGCTGCCTCTGGGATGAACAGTGAGTGTTGCGGGGGGTGGGGGGGGGGTGGATGAACAGTGAGCGGTGGCGTTGCCTCTGGATGAACAAGACCCCGTGGTGTGGAGGGCTGGATGAACAGTAGACGGTGGAGGGGTGCCCGTGGAGGGGTGGTTGAACAGTAGCCGGTGGAGTAGCGCGCGGTGGAGGATGGATGAACAGGAGCCCGTGGAGGCTGGAGGAGGTCGACTGTAGCCCGTGGAGGCTGGAGGAGGTCGACGGTGGAGATGAACAGTATTCCGTGGAGTCCCGTTTTGTGGTACGCCACACCCCTCCCAATGAACATGACCCCCGTTTCGACCGTAGCGCTCCAACACAAGTCCGTTTTGTCTGTTTTGTGGTACGCCACACCCCTCCTGATCAACAAGACCCCCATTTCGATTGTAGGAGGTCAGTTTCCTCCATTTTGCTGTACGCCACACCCCTCCCGATGAACAGGATCCCGTTTCGAATGTGGCCGGTCAAACACAAGGCCGTTTCCTCCATTCTGCGGTACGCCAGGCCTCGTTTCCATCGCCTGTTCCGTCCAAGCCCTCTTGATGAACACGACCACACATTCCGTTCTGAGCCAGCCGATTGGCTCCCACGCGTTCCGTTGCCTCCCGATGAACACGACGCATTCCGTTGCCTCCCCATGAACATGATGCACTCCGTTGCCTCCCCATGAACACGACGACGACGCTGTTTCTCCGTTCCGACCCAGCCATGTACACGAGCCCTGGCCGTACGTATGCGCGAGTAGGCGTTTGAGACCCCGCCTGTATGTACACATATGTGGCCGTATTTTCTTTCTTGCACCCTGGCCGCTTTATGTACGTGTACATGCTACGTGCGCACCTCTACTACGACACGTGCGCGCCTCTACTACGACACGTGCACGCCTTTACTACGACACGTGCGCGCCTCTACATCCACTAGTATGTACGTACACGTTCGCGACCAGAATGACAATGCCACGTACGCTTCGACCAGGTGGGTCCCGACTGTCAGGCACTTCCTTGCGTGCGAAGATGTAGCTGGTGGGTCCCAGCAGTCAGGGGGGCGAATCGTTTTTTTCGGACACACTTCCTTGCGTGCGAAGATGTAGCTGGTGGGTCCCAGCAGTCAGGGAGAAACATTTTTTTCGCAAAATACGGTGGCCCGTACGGTGGGTCCCCGTTGTCAGGTGGAGGAATAATTATTTTGCGTGTAATAAGGAGGCACTTCCTTGTTGCGGTCGTGGACCCAGCTATCAGCCTCTCCACGTACAGTCCACGTCCGATGGAAGCCGTTCCTTGACCATGTTGACCACGCCGCGCCGAGAGCACCAGGGCGGTGGATGAAGGCGAGGCCTAGGAAGGGGACGATGCGGACCCGGGGAAGACGCGGCAGTGGATGCCCACACGTAGAAGAGTACGAGGGTTCACTGGTTCGCTGCGGTGTGAGGCTGCCGTCGCCGCAGAATAACAGGGGGTGTAGGTGAGTAGAGGGATGGCATGGCCAGTGGTGGAGTAGTAGGCGGCAATGAGGCCTCCGCCGCATCACAGCCGGCCACAGGAGGTAGGAGCACGAGGCACGACCGGCGCTGGTTTGGGTGGCTGGAGTAAGAAGACCAGAGGTTGAAGAAGCACTACGGCCGTTGGATGGACAACATACGGTCATTGGAGCTAGAATCATGCATATTGACTAAGTTGACAAAGCCCTCTGTCCCCGTCAACTTAGTAGGCCCACAAGTCAGCCTGCCACTATACTGGGTCCCAGCTAACAGGGGGAGTATTCATTTTTTTGTGCGTAATAAGGAGGCACTTCCTTGCGTGCGAAGATATAGCTGGTGGGTCCGAGCTGTCAGCGGCGGTAACGTTTTTTCGCGAAATACAGAGGCCCTTTCAATGGGTCCCTGATGTCAGGAGGAGGAATCATTATTTTGCGCGTGATAAGGAGGCATTTCCCTGCGTGCGGCCGTGGACCCAGCTGTCGGCCTCTCCACGTACAGTCCACTTCAGATGCATGTCGGTCGTTGACCACGTTGACCAGGCCGCGCAGAGAGCACTAGGGCGATGGACGACAGCGAGGCCTAGGAAGGGAATGACACGGAGGCAGGGAAGACTCGATAGCTGTTTCCCATGCAGAGGGGAGTACGACTGAGGGAGTCCTGGATTAGGGGGTGTCCGGATAGCCGGACTACCATCATCGGCCGAACTATCATCGGCCGGACTATCATCATCGACCGGACTCCAAGACTATGAAGATACAAGATTGAAGACTTCGCCCCGTGTCCGGATGGGACTTTCCTTGGCGTGGAAGGCAAGCTTGGCGATACGGATATGTAGATCTCCTACTATTGTAACCGACTCTATGTAACCCTAGCCCTCTCCGGTGTCTATATAAACCGGATGGCTCTAGTCCGTAGAACAACAACCATTACAATCATACCATAGGCTAGCTTCTAGGGTTTAGCCTCCTTGATCTCGTGGTAGATCCACTCTTGTAAACATCCACAATATCAATATCAATCAAGCAGGACGTAGGGTTTTACCTCCATCAAGAGGGCCCGAACCTGGGTAAAACATTGTGCCCCTCGTCTCCTGTAACCATCCGCCTAGACGCACAGTTCGGGACCCCCTACCCGAGATCCGCCGGTTTTGACACCGACATTGGTGCTTTCATTGAGAGTTCCTCTGTGCCGTCACCGATAGGAAGGATGCCTCCTCCCGTCCTCAAGGACGGTATTTTCTCCAAAGGAGCCTTGGCCGCCGGCCAAACTATCCGGCTAGGCGGTTTTCTTATGACCGCCAGTCCGGCCACCGCTTCGACAATGACCTCTCAAGTCGTCAAAAGCAATCTACACGTCAGCTCGGCATTCGCCGAGCGGCTGGATCCAATAGAGCTCTCGTCCGTAAGCGAGCTCTTGGATCGCATCACCGCCCTGGGAGTCGCTACAGACTATAATCAGATTGGGCTTAAAACCGATCTGAGAGAGATTAACTCTCCCGAGGTCACCCACCACGTTGCAGTGGTAGAGGAACAATGCGGCAACTCTTCTCTTGTATTGAAAACTAGTCATGTCCGGGCTCCCGAACCCCCCATGCCGGATTCCCGCGGAGGGATGGACTTCGATCAAGCACTGAACTTAAAGTCAGGCATCGGACCAGACTCGCTGGACAACGTCCAGCAATCCAAGCTTCCAAATTTGGAAACTTCTCGGCCTTCGAGCCTTGAGATGGGTAGGGTTCCGGACTTAATTCCACCCACCCGCCCAGACATATGCGATCTATCTCTAATCCGGCAAGAGCCCACTGAGACAGTACATCACTACTGGGCCAGATTCCTCCTAGTTATGGACAGGATAAAGGACGACCGAGAGGAAAACACAATCTCAATTTTTTGCAATAATTGCACGGACGAGGGAATCTCGAACGCCGTCAGCCGTCGTGAAATTACACGCTTCGCCGACCTGGCATCCATAGTACAAAAGTACTGTGCGATGGAGAGTTTCCGGACAACCGAAAATAAGTTTTGGGACAATCCGGCCCCGAATACAACCCTAGTCCGCAACAAAAGGGTGCATTACACTTAGGCACCAGATACAAAAACCAAAAAGCAAAAACCCCATAAAGGGCACGGAACCGTACTGGAGGGATGGCTTAACGGACCCTGTAAAATTCACAATACAGAAGGCGCCATCCCAACACATAGCCTCCGAGCATGTTGGATATTACGGCAGGTGGCCAAAAGTGGAGAGGAGCTTCTAGCCCCGGAAAACCACTCCAACAACATCGGTACGGTATCAACAGTCTTCGAGACTTTCGCATCAAATAATATGCGGAAACGAACAATTCGCAGCCTCGCCGAAGTCTACCAAGTAGCAACAACCAATCCATGGAGCGACACAACCATCACCTTCAACGCCAGCGACGAACCTAAATTCCGAACAGCCCGAGCTCCAGCCGCACTGGTACTTAGTCCTATAGTGGACGAATTTCGACTTACAAAAGTCCTCATGGATGGCGGCAGCGGATTAAACCTCATCTACGAGGAAACCCTTCAAAAAATGGAAATATACTGGAGCCGCATTGAGCGAAGAAGCACAACCTTTAGAGGAATAATCCCTAGCCGGGAGGCGCGCTGCACAGGAAAAATCACACTCGATGTGGTATTCGGCTCGCCGGACAATTATAGATCCAAAGAAGTCATGTTCCAAGTGGCCCCGTTCAACAGCGGATATCACGCTATATTAGGACGAGAGGCATTCACAATTTTTCAAGTCGTACCCCATTACGGGTACATGAAGCTCAAAATGCCTGGGCCCGGTGGAATAATCCTCTCGTTAGCGACTCGGACATAGCACTCCGCGCCGAAAATAAGACAGCCGCATTAGCCTTAGAGGCACTATCCGAAGCCCTAGCGGCAGAGGAACTCACCGCGCTGCGCTCTATGGTGAATAGGGACGATGTGATACTTGATAAGAGATCCAAGTCCACCTCCTTTAAACCAGCAGATGAAATAGTAAAATTCCAGTTCCACCCAATGGACCCACAAAGACGGCCTCCATCGGGGCATAATTGAACCCTGATGTAGACGCCGCACTGCGAGAATTCCTTCGGGAAAATTGGGACATTTTTGCCTGGCACCCCTCGGATATGCCCAGAATCCCATGCAGATTGGCAGAACACATCATAAACATCCTAAAAGGATTCAAGCCAGTCAAACAGGCTCTTCGACGATTTTCCGAACCCAAAAGACAGGCAATGGGAGAAGAGCTAGCCAAACTATTGGAAGCCGGATTCATCAGAGACATCAAACATTCGGATTGGCTAGCAAACCTGGTAATGGTACCAAAGAAGGACAAATCCTGGCGCCTATGTGTTGATTTCAAAGACCTAAATAAAGCCTACCCAAAGGATCCCTTCCCCCTCCCCCGCATCGACCAAATCATCGATGCCACTGCAGGGCACGATTCATTGTGCTTCCTGGACGCATACTCCGGCTATCATCAAATCAAGATGGCAGAAGCGGATCAAGCCGCAACGGCATTCATTACTCCATATGGACCATTCTGCTTCAACACGATGCCCTTTGGACTTAAAAACGCCGGTGCAACATATCAGCGCATGATTCAGATAAATGCGATTACCAGCAGGAAAGCTGCTGGGCTTCATTGTATCCGGTAGAGGAATTGAAGCAAACCCAGCCAAGATCCGAGCTCTGTCACAGCTAGATATCCGAAAAGACCTCAAGCAAATACAAAAATTGACTGGATGCGTGGCGGCCCTAAGATGCTTTATCTCCCGTCTAGGAGAAAAGGCGTTGCCCCTCTATCGCCTCCTTAGGCGCACCGAACACTTCGAGTGGACGAATGCCGCCACCGCCGGACTCGAAGAAATAAAGGCCATATTGGCAACAAATCAGGTCCTGGCTGCCCCCAACCTGGGCAAACCAATGTTGTTATACATCGCAGCAACACATCAAGTTGTAAGCACGGTACTCGTCGTCGAACGAGAGACAGAAGGGCATAAATTCACTCTTCAAAAACCAGTATACTACGTATCCACTGTGTTAACCCCCTGCAAGTCCCGCTACCCGCACTATCAGAAGATAGCATACGTGGTGTTCATGGCATCCCGGAAGCTCCGACACTACTTTCAAGAGTGTTCAATAACAGTGGCCTCTGAAGTACCACTTAACGACATTATAAACAACCGCGACGCGACGGGCGGGATTGCAAAATGGGCCATTGAGCTCTTACCATTTCATATAACTTACAAACCTCGGCGAGCTATAAAGTCACAAGTTTTGGCTGACTTTGTCGCTGAATGGACCGAAGCCGAACTCCCTAAAGAGTACGGCGCATACTCCAATTGGATTATGCACTTCGACGGCTCTAAAATGTTAGCCGAATTGGGGGCTGGCGTCGTATTGACGTCCCCGACTGGGGACACAGTCCAATACGTACTTCAGATAATGTACACGGACTCCAACAACGCAGCCGAATACGAGGCCCTTTTACATGGTCTCCGGATGGCAATCTCCATGGGCATTCAACGCCTAGAGGAGCGCGGGGATTCAAACCTCGCAATATCCCAAATAAACGGAGACTTTGACGCCAAAGATCCGAAAATGGCAGCATATCGCAACGCTGTCCTAAAAATGTCAGTCCGGTTTGAAGGACTCGAATTCCATCACGTAGCCCGGGATAATAACCAAGCAGCCGACGTACTGGCACGCATCGGCGCAAAACGCGACGATGTCCCTCCTAACATCTTCTTGGAACGGCTCTTCAAGCCATCCGTACTATGGGAAGAGGAGTCCGGAAATAACAAACCGGAACCAGCCGCACCAACCGGTGATTCAGCCGATGACATAACACCTTCAGCCCACGACATAATGGCAGTAATTGCCCCGTGGACAGAGCCATTCCTCGCCTACTTGCTTAGGCAGGAACTCCCCGAAGACCATAATGAGGCCCGCTACGTAGTCCGGCGATCTAAAGCCTACAAGGTCCATGAGGGAGAACTCTATAAGAAAAGCACAACCGGAGTCCTTCAAAGGTGTATCTCCGAAGAGGAAGGACGAGACCTTCTGGCTGAAATTCACACCGGACTAGGCGGACACCACGCCGCAGCCCGGGCCCTTGTAGGAAAGGCATTCCATACATGATTTTATTGGCCGACGGCCCGGGCAGATGCTCAGGACTTAGTCCAAAGATGTGTCGGTTGTCAGCTCTTTGCTAATCAGAGCCATATGCCACCCACCGCCCTCAAAACTATACCCATTACCTGGCCGTTCGCGGTCTGGGGGCTTGACATGGTTGGACCACTTAAAGGGGGAACCCACAAGCAAAGATACCTATTGGTCATGGTGGATAAATTCACCAAATGGATAGAGGCCAAGCCAGTTAAAACGGCAGAGTCCGGACCAGTGATAGACTTCATATCCGGGGTAGTACACCGTTACGGTGTCCCCCACAGCATCACACCGATAACGGCACGAACTTCACGGCCGACGAGGTTAAATCATGGTGCAAAAATATGGGCATCAAGCTCGATTACGCTTCAGTCTATCACCCTCAAACCAACGGTCAAGTGGAACGAGCAAATGGTCTAATAATGAGCGGCATCAAACCCAGACTAGTGCGGCCCCTTACGAAATCTGACATGCACTGGGTAGAGGAGCTCGACTCCGTACTCTGGGGGCTGCGGACAACGCCTAACCGTACTACCGGATTCACACCATTTTTTATGGTATACGGCGCAGAAGCAGTTTTGCCCTGCGACATCATTCATGACTCACCTCGAGTGCGCATGTACGAAGAAAGAGAAGCCGAGTTGGATCGGCAGGACAGCTTGGACGCATTGGAGGAAGAACGCAACATCGCCAAGGCTCGTTCCGCATTTTATTAGCAACAGGCTCAAAGATACCAAAGCAGAGAAGTACGAGCCAAGACTTACAACGTTGGCGAACTAGTTCTACGCCTGCCGGACAAGAAAAATGACAAGCTCAAGCCCAAATGGGAAGGCCCCTTCATCATCGATCAAGTCCTGACCGGCGGAGCGTACCGCCTGCGAAATACATCGGATAACCGACTCGAGCCGAACCCATGGAATGCAGCCCGCCTCCGAAGATTCTATGCCTAGCGCCGGACTAAGAGTTTGTCCCTTTCCCCCAGTCCAATTTTTTTTACTTCAGCTGCCTTTTTGTTTATCTTTTTCTTCTCAACCCTATTCATCAAAGCCTTAAAGGGCCTACTTGCGCAACGTTCGCACGCAATTGATGTGCTATCCGCACTCATTATACCTGGGGGCTTCTTTACCAGAAGCTTAATTATAAGGGCTTCATGCCCAGCACATGTGTCAAGCCTCCACATGTACCTTTTATTCACCATTATATGCATCGATATGACTTAAGTTTTGGCCAAGCTAGGTTGCCTGGCTCTTGTGCTTACCCCTACGTTCCCGATTGTTCGGCTAGGAGGTAAAGGGAGCACCTCTACGATTGTTACTGCCGGGTCAGCCGGATGTGTACCTCAGACTGGGTGAAGCCGAAAGCTAGCGTTATTAAGGGAATATTCAGTCGGTGACTTAAAAGATGATTTCTTATCCACTTATTTATCTGCCCCCAGATGTTTTTCTGCTTTTTTCGTAGTCCGGACATGCACTTTAGGGCATGCCACCCCCATAGGAAAGGAACCCTTAACGGAACTATTCTCCCTGGAAGATGTTTCTTACTACCCATGTAATATAACATAACTAGTTGGGCACTTGTCTGATAAAGCACTAATGACCCCTACGCCTGGTCTCCATGCATACCCCGGTTGTTTCATAACCAAGAAGGTATTCGGACACACTCCGAACTCTGGGGTCCCGAGGTCGAAGCGAAAAGGTCGGCAAAGACAAACGATCTACAATCCGGCTAGAAGGCATTTTATATGTCATTTTATAATACATTGTCAAATCGACTGATTGTATTCTTCCTCAATCCCGTCTAATAGGTTGTCTAATTTACAGTCCTGTTGGGAAAATTTAGCGGCCAGCTCTACTTGGCCGTATACTAAACTCACAGGGATCTCCTTCCCATCGGGCCCCATAGGTCCGACTTCGGCCATGTGGTTGGGATCCGCCTTCTTGTACCACGTCTTTACCATGGCCCAGGCCTCCCTGGCACCTTGGCGGCAGGCCGAAATCTTCCATAAATGGAAGCGCTGCCGCACTCCCTGAAGCTTCTCCGCAAGCTCCCCAAGACCCTCGGGTAAGGAGAAGGCTGGCCATAAAGCCTGGATGGCGCCGCTCATTGCCTACCGAACTCGTTCGATCAGTTGCAACAGTTCGGGAAGTTGATCACCCGTTGATACGGGCATCTCCTCCGCAGGGCGACCTGTGAGCATACCTGCAGACATATTCTGTCAAATTGACTTCCTCGCTGAACTCTTCTTTTCAAAGGAGTTCTCTCAAGCACTTACTATAGATGCCGCGACGAAGCCGCTGATTCTCCTTAACGGAGCCCGACAGCTCGGCCCGAACGCCTCTCAGCTCTTCTCCAAGCTGGGCATGGGCATCCTGGAGCTTATTCCTTTCATGCTGCACCTTATGCAGCACCCTCTCGCCGGCCTTTAGTTGGCGCAGAAGTTCTTGCCTGTCCGGATCTTGTCCGGCAGCACCTGCAACGTCATTTTTTAGACTTGCGCAAAGGCCAAACGCTACTTATCTTTCTAAAATAATGCGTTACCAGGAGAGGTCCCTGTGTTTCCTCCTGCGCCAGAGAGTGCGGCCTCAAGTTGGGCCTTGCACTCTTGCAACTCCTGAGACAGTTGGGTATTCTTCTCGGTAAGATCCTACGTTTCATACGATCCTTAAATTAGTTAATATAACTACTTTAAGTCTCGGGGGCTACTGGCATATACAACTATTAAATTCTCTTACCCGTATGTCTTTTACATACTGCTCCGTGGCTCTGGTAAAACCATCTTGAGCAGCACGAAGGTGCGCGTCCCCCGTGTTAAAGGCATTCAACGCCTCGGGGGAGAAGCACGCGTCACGAAATACTGTCCGGCGGCGCCTGTGATTCAGGGCACTCTCCACCTCAGACTTGGTGGCAGACAGTTTGTCGGCATCCTCCGTCGGAGGAATGTCCGGCTCGCGCCTTGCGCTCGCCTCCCCCTCCAGACCAGGTGCTGGAGCCTGGCTGGTAGAGGTTGGATTGGCAACCTCCACGCCCGCAGTCCGGTGGACGCTTTTTTCCCTACAAAAGTCATGAGCACTCAAACGCTTCCTAGGAACGTTGCTCTAAGACGCGGCAGTGGAAGCATGGGTGAGTGGAGGGATGGCCTGGCCAGCAGCAGGAGTAGTAGGGGGCGATGAGGCCTCCGCGGCATCACAACCGGCTACGGGAGGCAGGAGCAGGCGACACGATCGGTGCTGCTTTGGGCGGCTGGAGCAAGAAGACCAGAGGTTGAAGAAGCATGATGGTCGTTGGATGGACATCGTACGGTCACTGCAGCTAGAATCGTTCATATTGACTAAGTTGACAAAGCCCTCCATCCCCGTCAACTTAGTGGGCCCACAAGTCAGCCTCCCACCAAGGTGGGTCCCAGCTAGCAGGGGGAGTATTCATTTTTTTCCTGCTTAATAAGGAGGCACTTCCGGTGGGTCCGAGCTGACAGCGGGGGGAACGTTTTTTCGCGAAATACGGTGGCCCGTCAGGTGGGTCCCAACAGTTAGGGGGAAAACATTTTTTTCGCAAAATACGGTGGCCCGACCAGTGGGTCCCTGCTGTCAGTTGGAGGAATCATTATTTTCCGCGTAATAAGGAGGCACTTACTTGCTGCGGCCGTGGACCCAGCAGTCAGACTCTTCATGTACAATATACTTCCAATGGAAGTCATTCCTTGACCACGTTGACCACGCTGCGTTCCGTTGCATGTAGGCGTCCATGGGCGTGGTGCGTCGCCACTGTCAGCCTCTCACGTACAGTCATCTTCCGATGACTCTTGGTTATTGACCATGTTGACCACACCATGCCGAGCGCACCTAGACTAGAATGACCCGGAGATGGGGAAGACAGGGCAGTGGAGTCATAGATGGAGAGGAGTGGGAAACTTCACTGGTTTGGGTGCGCAGCAGCACGGCCGCGGTGCCGCCCACGGGAGACAGGAGCAAGAACAGAGGTTGAAGAAGGAGCACGGCTGTTGGATTAACATCCAACGGTCCAGCTGCTAGAATCATTTGTTGATTAAGTTGACAAAGCCGTGCGTACACGTCCGCTTAGTAGGCCCACAAGTCAGCCACCAAATCTGACGGGTCCCAGCTGTCAACGGGATGAATATTTTTTTTCGCAAAACAAGGAGGCACTTCCTTCCGTGCGAAGATACAACCAGTGGGTCCCAGCTGTCAGCTGGAGGAAACATTTTTTTCAGCTTAATAAGGAGGAACTTTCCTTGCGTGCGACCATGGACCTCGTGGGTCCCAGACGTTAGGCTCTGCATGTACAGTCCTCTTCCGATGACTCTCGTTTGTTGACCACGCTGCACCGACCGCAGCGAGGCGGTGGACGATGGCAAGGCCCCGGACAGGAACGACTCGGAGATGGGAAGACGCGGCAGTGGAGTCGCAGATTGAGAGGAGGAGAAGGGTTATAACTGGTTCTGTTGCGGCGTGGGACTGTAGTCTGTGGAGAATAACAGGAGCTGTCGAGGGGTGGAGGGATAGCCTGGCCGACAGTGGGGTAGCGCTTCGTAGCGATGCATGCTAAGCAGAGCCGCTAGCCGCCAAAGGTCGGACCAGGCGGTCCCGACGATGCTAGAGGAAGAAGACGAGAGATTGAAGGTGCATGCCAGACATTGGATATAAATCCAATGACTGTGGATGACACAATCATTTCTTGACCAAGTTGACAACGCCCTGCATAGGCTTCGACCTATTGGCCCACATGTCAGCCTGCAAAAATGTGGCATATATTTAACCCATGTTTTCTAGAATGTACAACCCATTTGCTGGGTTGGATGAACAAATAATTTCGCGTCAATCAGGCCCATTTATATTTTCTAAGAAATCCCAGCCCATTTGCACTTCCTTGAAATATACGTATTAGGTGGGCTCGTTATATATATAATTTATGTTAGAAGGAGCAATTAATATCAAAGAATAAACCGGAGAGGCACATTTTATATATATATATATAATTAACAAATTAGCAAGTTATTGCTCAAAATAAAAATGAGCGCGTTATTATTAAATTGGTCCTTAAAATCTTTGCAAGCTTTTGTACGCAATCACCAGGATTTTCCTTGCATGTTCCGTTTAAAAAAAAGGATTTTCCTTGCCTGTGAGTCAAAAACAACCAGGATTTTCCTTGCCAACTTCTGTTAAACACTTACTTTTATAGGTTAATAACATGTGGGATGTTTTTATAATGTATATATAAGTCTCTATAAAATATATGATAATAGTAATAATATAAATATATATAATGTGGTTAGAAGGGAAAACATAAATTGGACACAACATTATTATTCTTATATATAGATAAATAGAACAGAGACCTGCGTCTTATACCCCACAGTAGGCATACTAACAAGTTCACACACAAATACAACAGAAAAGATAAACATTCATATCAAACTCAGGTTCACAGGGCACATTCATATTCATAGCCAACATTCACTATCAACAACTCAAAAGATTCATATATACACAAGCTCATCATATCTATGCATCCAAATGATTGATAGATCACACAACAGTATTCATACATAATTCACAAAAAGATTCAGATATACACATGTTCAGTATGTTTATGCATCCAAATGATTGAGATCACAGCCAATATGATCCATGGACGAACTTTAATTACCTAGGGTACAGACTGGTAAATGGTGTACAATCGGAGGTACTTCTTGCTAAAATTAGTTCTTGTACGAGTAAACTTTCGAGTACAAAAGAGGCAGCACAGACAATCTGAACTTTGCTTGTAGGTTTATCCTCAAATAGTGGCCTCGTGCCGAGGGAGGTTTGAGAAACTTGGCCACTACTTTCATCCAACTAATTTACTGGCTCATCTTGGTCCTATATCTCGCCAAAATTCTACATTGCAGACGAGAAAGGAGGCGGTTGAGAAAATGAACCACCCAAATTTTTTGTGCAGTTCAACTGAAATGGAGCATCCTTGGCGTGCAGACTGATTAAGTGCCAGATGAATATACACGTCAACCAACTTGTTTGGAATCTTTAGACTCCATGCCATATAGTTCACTACCATATGTGCCGATAACCAAAAGGCACAAGTTGGGAGCAAAGACTGGACTGCGTTTTTCTGGGCTATGCACCAAGCAATATTTTTGGCGTTCACTCTCCTAATACTTGGAGTTTGACAATTGGTTGACGCCGGTTGATACTCGAATGAATATAGGCACTTCTTCTTGTCAACATCGATGCTTGTCTGAGTGAACTTTGGAGTACATAGCAGCAGCATAAGTACCTGTCCATCTGATCATTTTGTGCAGTTCTACTGAAATCACCCGATGTAATTATTTGCCTGCGAGTTCAGGCTCCAAATCACTCCTTTTATGAAATCGGCAAATAGTAGCACAATACCAAATTACCAATGCATATGACAGGCACAATAATCAGGATAAAGACCAGTACCAACCTGTGTGAGGTAGCATATCAATTACTATTTCCTTTGACTGGAAGCCGAGATAAGCCAAGCGACTGATAGAAAAGGAAGAAAGCAAGCCGAGATTAGCGACTGACAGGAAAGGACAGAAGCTGTCGAGGCAATGAAGCACCCAAAGTTTTTGTGCAGTTCCACCAAAATCGAGCATCCCAGTTGGCACATATATTGAGAGAGTGAGATTACTGTAATAATGGGACTAGTTGATGAAACATACACTAACAAATAGAAGCACCCTCACTATCTTAATGGGTAAAATTAGCAACATAGTAGTCTTGCTTAAAGAGAGGTATTAGTTTATTTAATCAGTGCCAATTAGCTCGACACTCAAAGCATTGCCATTTATCATAGGTTGCAAAACTTTAACGTGCAAAGATAAAGGAGTTTCTCATGACAGTAGCATGATACAAATAGAGATGACAACAAACTAATATGGATGAAGGCCTTAGGCCCGTACCAACCTGAGAAAAAAGCTTATTCATGTAGTCCCATAAGAGATGATAAAGCACTCACTGGAATCACACAATAGTATATATTTTTTTGCACTTCAAATGTATGGTTGAAATCACTCTTGTTTACCAGTGCTGAGATTATATCGAAAGATTATCAAGAACTTCCAGCAGAGTTAAAGCACTGGCTGGGATACAGTTCATTGTATTGTCTTGTGTAGTTCCACTAAAATGTATGATTGGCACAACATGATCCCTGTTTGCACAAGTAGGAACAAGGTGAAACCTTCATTAGCTTAGTGAGAAAGGATAGGAAGACATTAGCATATTACTCAAACAGTAGCATCAAATTCATGATGGACAATACGCAAAACATTGCCTCATTGAACCAATGGCAATAAATTGACATGCAAAACAATAGCACTATTATGTCATGACACTAATAATATTCCCTCCCTGCTCCACCACATGATTCACCTCCATAGACAAACATACACACGTACATGATTCAGCATAGGGTCCTACTAAAGATTTGTTTAACTCCAACAGGAAAATTAGGCAGTAATAAATTAGTGGTACTTAAGTACTCCTAATTAATTAAGTGAGACAGCAGAAGTGGAAGGGCTCCCTGGAGGATCATCTCACATGTAAGGTAGTCGTTGCTGGAGACCTTGAATGGCCTCGACTGAGGCCTCTGGCTTCAGCAAGATCGCCTTGGCACTGTTTCTTCTTCTTCTTCTTCCTCTTCATGCTCTGTTTCTCTTTCTCCTCACCAGTTGGTGAAACCAAGTACATGATTGGCCTTCTAATTCAGAATTGGTTTTGTCAGTGAGGGAGTACAAGTGTACTAGTAAAAAATAGCATTATTTTCTCATGGCAGTCGGAAAATAGAGATGAACACATGCATTAAATATCATTCTTACCTAAAGGAAGGTTATGGCGCCAATATGGATGATGAGGATTGGAACACAGATCTCCCTTTGTGCAGTTCCACCGAAATGAACCAACTGTTCCATTCTGACATTCCAGTTAAACAGCACAAAAGTCACTTCTTTTAAGAAGAGTTTTGTGCAGTGCACCAAAAGGTCACAACAGCAACCAGGTGAATTGGATATCCCTGTTTGCACAAAAAGGTACAGAGGAAACAGTCAGAGTCTCAAACAATTACAGGCAAAAACATTTGGCTAAACTTGTCATGGCTTATAACAGTGGCATGGCTTCATTTTTACCAGGGACATTAGATTAAGAACAGCTAAATATTTGGTATAAGGGCATGGGACAGTGGGTGCACCAGCAGTCCAGCACCATGTACGTAAACAGGGGCATAAAGTGGTGATTCATAGTTTGTTGCCCCGAGAAACAAACATCCAAGAAACATATCTGGGTTGGTCCCATTTTTGTTCACTCTAGCCACCTACTCCTATGTGTGGATAGCAAATCTAGTCCTGGTCATACCACTGTGTACAGCGTTACCCCTATATTTCCCTTTTCGACCAAGAGACCGGTTGGATGACCAGTCTGTACTACTTTCACCCCCTTTCCTTCCTGTTTGTACCAAGTCCGATGTACATACTAAATTCCCCCACCCCCACTTTATTTCTTGTTTGAACCAAGTACTCCCTCCGTCCGGAATTACTTGTCATCAAAATGGATGTGTCTAGAACTAAAATACATCTAGATACATCCATTTCAATGACAAGTATTTTCGGACGGAGGGAGTACAAGATTCGACTCCATGAAGTAGCTTTACCTCTAACAATAGAAGAAAAAAATAGGTGACGTTGGACCATCCGATCGAGAGGGGCTGAGAGGTAGAAAATGATGCACATGCAGCGACGTAGCGAGCTGGGGAAGTAGAGCTAAGGCGGTTTCGAACGAAGATATACCTGAAGGTCGTCGGGATGTGGATAGGTGGGCGGCGGGAGGCCGGATCCGCCCACAGGCAACGACGAAGGGATCGGAGGACCTCCCGCGCCGGCGCTCGGCCAGAGATAACGGTGCGGCCGGCAGTGGGTCTCCTCCCTCGCTGTCGACGACGGCCTAAACGCTGCCCCTCCTCCCCTTCACCGGTGGAGGGGGATACGTCCGGATCTGTAACCAGCGGTGAGGATAGAAAGCCAGTGTTTTTTGAAGGGATAAAGACAGTGTTACTACCCCTATCTTGTTTAGATCTGGAGAGGATGAGAGTGTGTGAATAGAGCAACCCTAGCAAGCAAGCGCGGAGGCTCCGGCCTATATATACGTAGTGGGGTAGTTTTCCTTTTTCCCTCCATCAAAACAATCATTTAAGATTGTGTACTACTACATGCCAGGTCACGGTTTTTTAGTTGTTGATTGTTTTTTGAGATAGCTACCCGCTTGTTTCAAGTGGTGTTATGGTGTGGCAGGTCGCACTTTGTATCGTTCAAGTCTGGTACTACAAGTCCCTCCATTAAATGAACAACCACCCCCTCATAAAAATTGTGAACAAGCCCACGACTAAAATTAGCGGAAACGTGGGTTGCCCCAACATGCATTATTATTTATATTTTCTACTCCACATGTCATAGACACAAAAATAATGTGTCATAGACACAAAAATTGTGGCAAGATTCCCTTAGGCAAGCCAAAGTGTGTCTAACAATTTGAGCAACTCAAGTTAGGCAAGTGTGGTAAGTGTGGGAAAAATAATGTGGCAACATAAGACAAACATAGTCACAATCCAAACAGCCCCGTAATTTTTTGTGACATGCATGAAAATTTGGTTAGTTAAATTTATAGTCAAAATTTGGCAAGGTGCATCAAATCAACACATGCAAGTATCAAAAGGAAAGTCACGGCATGCATGCATGCGTTGTACTCCCTCTGTTTCCAAATATAAGTATTTTTAGTGATTGCAACAAGTGACTACATACGAAGCAGAATATGTATACATATGAAGTAGTCCATTTGAAATGTGTAAAAAGACTTATATCGAGTGCAGTGCTTTGATGTGTCGTGTCAACTCGTACAAGACCGAGAAATTTGATTACTACAATGCCCTCTCCCTTGCGGACTGAGCTCCGGTGCCTTAACTACACCTGCCTTTGGCTGCATGACAGGAGGGCCAACCACCTATTGGGCCCACCTGTCATAGACGCAAAGGCAGGAGCACTAAGTAGAAGCTTTCGCTACACGCTATCCCTCCCGCACAAGGTGGACGGACATGCAGCAGTGGATTTGATACTGTAGAAGTAGGAGTAACATCATTGTTCGTCTTCTCGAAGAGGCGAAGAGCCAAGCGCAACCCGAATGTGGCAGTTGCGAACGCTCGCGTGGTGCGGTGCCTTGGAGCACGCATATAGTAGCCAGGCTCTTGCATGAGACAAAATTGCTATTGTTTAACAATTAAACTCCATCATCCATTGGTTGATACTCATTCTGCATAGGTCCACGCGCTTAGCACCGTTTCCTCCTGGGGTCACCAATGTTTATTTGCTAATTAATAGCATTGCTTGCAATGAACTAGCCATTGCAAGTCATTAAAAGCATGCACACCTCTCATCTCTTATTGGTTGATATGTCAAGAAACAAGAAACAAGGTAGAAGTTAATGCACCGCGCCTAAGTGTTTTGGGACTATTTGGTTTTCGTAAGATGACTTACACACCTAGACGGAGGGAGTAGTATAGCCCTGTAAACCGGAAAGGAGTATTTGCCTTTCTAGAGATTTCAACAAGTGACTAGACTACACCGCGTGCAGCCGTGCAGTACTCCCTCCCTTCCGGTTTATAGGGCTCAAATCTCAAATCTCATGAACCAAGGCATTTTGCGATTGGAGGAATGTATCTCGTACTACTTTACAAAACTACCCTAATTAAACTCATGCATTAATTACGTAGTTCTCTCGTTTTCCTCTCCGCCTTGGTCGCGGTGCACAATATTGAGCACTCCTATATGACTAGCCGCTCTATCTACATGCGGGACATTTCAAAGCATCCGGGCCCGCGTGCCATCCACCAAATCACAGCGAGGTGCTACAGTCGAGACTCACCTGTCACCCCGTGTGGCCGTCATGACCCGTCATATCACAAAACCCACACCTTTACCAGCAGTGGTAAGGTGGCCTCCAAGTTGGACTGGACGAAGCAACCATCATTTCACTGGAACGCTCGTTCAAGCCCTTTCTTCCCTTTCTTGAAGAAAACCTCACTCCAGGCTACTCACTTCTGCCATTTTTCTTCTGTACCGACGAAGGAAAGGTGGGCGAATCAGTTATGCTGCTATATTTTCATTCCAAGAATCTTCTTTTTGTGAAGCACCGACCGATTCTCACATCCTATTCTTTTCCCGTTTTCATTGCGATTGTGGTTTCCTTTCGATTGCTTTTTGTTTGTCAGTTCATTGATGGATCCTGGAGCACTAGGCAAAGAGTTGCCGGCGGACAACCCACTGGAGACAGCGATCTCCAGGAAGCGAGCACCAACCAACGAGTTGACCATGTTGGCGGGCCAACCCATGGAGACGAAGAACTCCAAGAAACAAGCACTGGCCAAAGAGTTGACGACGTTGGCGGACGAACTCCTCAAAGAAAGTTGGAAGAACAGCAAGGGCCCCACCGTGCCTACCCCAGGAACTCTGATTGCCACCTATGTGAGGCTCAAGACCGAGTTTGAGGAGATAGTCGCCGTTGAGAAGCAGTATTCCCCTGGCAAGGTGATGGCCCCCATCGAGGACGAGGAGATGGCCCCCGGAGGGATGAGATCCCCCGGTGAGCTGCACAAGGTAAAAAATAATGGCTTATTACCATAGTTGTGGTTTTTGATTATTTGCAATGTGCTTGCTAATATGTTAGGGTTGTGCAGGTGCCGGTGGACGTCCTTGATGATTCCGATGTCGTGGCCCGTCCTGTTGGCATCGCCCCGGAGATCGATTCCGATGCCGCTGTCCATCCTGTGGACATCGCCCCAGAGATCGATTCCGATGTCGCGGTCAGTCCTGTGGACATCGCCCCAGAAATCGATTCCCATGCCGCTGTCCGTGCTGTGGTCATTGCCCGAGAGATCGATGACAAGAAATAGTTGGTCGCGCTAATCCTTCAGGGTAGTTTGCATTGCCCTGTGTTTAATTACCAGAATGATGCGTGTTATCAAACCATCTTAGGGCTAGTGCACTGTCTTGTGTGGGCGGATCTTGCTACTTTTGTTTGATAGTGAATCATGCGATGAATCATGCGAACCCTCTCCGAGTTATGGAAACAGATGTATCCTCACCAGCTTTTGATGTAATATATGGCATGCTTAGATGTAAGTTTGAACTGTTTATCATATCAGCAGGGCTTGTTTGATGATTCTTGGTGTTAGTAGGCTAGCTACTGTGCGAGCTATAGTACTTGCAAAACACTCACCGAAGAGAAACGTTGGGGCTGATGAGCTCGTGGTACGCTTATACTTATCCCTCGTCGATCGACCAATAGCCCTAGCTCCTAAAATTGTAGGCTTAGCGATCGATCAGACAATAGTCGACACGGATACATTCAGGCCTCATTTGGTTCATAGGGTAGGAAAATCGTAGCAAAAGTACAGAGAACGTGCAACACAAAATCATAGCAGTGCAGAGACGTACTCCCTCCGTTCCAAAATAGATGACCTAGGCGGGCTAGTTTGGCCTAGTGGGTTTCAGTGATATGACGTGGTACAGTGCCGTCCAGTCTTCGCGTGTGGTAGCAGTATTGCGGGTACAGTAAGTTTTCTTGAAGAAGCGGAATTCAACGAAGTCATGATGGTTCCTTCGTCGAACAACTTACAGTGGGAAAGGTTGGGCCTGCGATACGACCGGGGTAGACCAGGATAATTTTGTGCATGGCAGGTGGACCAGGATGGTCGACGTCCCACATGTCGGTGAATGAAAGTATTCTTTCCGATATAGAGGACGAGCAACGAGTATTCATTGTTTATTTTTATGAAAGCTATTGTCTCCACTGTTACTCCTTGACTTTGTCAATGCCTCTCTCTCCTCCACATAAGCGGGGACTACTTGCTATGCATGCGACGGGCAGCTGGCGTCTTGAGGGGCCAGGGCGGTCAGAGCGGGCTCCGGAAGCGGTCCGGACTCCAGCATGGCCCACCTCACATTATCACCATATATTTCTTGGAGTCCATGCGCGGCGGGCGGGCGATCTCTTCTCCCTCCCCCGTTTCACTCTTCTTAGCCGACACCCGCCGAGCGATTAGATTTCGGCTATCGACGGTTTATTCAATTACAGTCCCACATGTCAGTGAAATTGCAAGACAACGCGTGTCCCCTCTGGTGAGCGGCGTGCGAGCCGGACTGTCGGGGGTGCGACGCGTACGAGTCGTAAGTGTGCCGCCTTTTCCTTTAGAACTTGCGAAGCGTAACATTTTCGCGCGATCGATCGATAAAATGACGAGGGCGGTGCTTTCCCGCTCGTTAGGCGGGCTAGTTCGAGTGATATGACGTGCTACAGTGCCGTCCACTTGCTCCATTTTTATGTAAGCAAGAGTTTACACTCTTACGCAGGAGGAGTGCGAAACACCGCAGATCTGATTTTGATCGAGGGATAACTGTTCCCTGCCAAATAATGGAGGAGTTAGCGATTATAGCATGATAGTTAGGGCATCTCCAGCGCTGGCCCACAAATTTACACCGGCATCTGTCCGAGGACACTGATGGATGCCATCCGATGCTGCCCGCATACCTTTCGACAACTATATGAACTAACCGGACGAAATTCGTGCAAACAAAGCAAATTTCAAATTAAATGGATGAAATTCATTACATTTCGAAAACTTTTCCTACAAACTGGACAAAATTCATTACATATTTCGCACAAACCGTACTAAAACCTACTGTAAACCTAATCTAAACGATTGCCGGCGCCCGACCACCATGTCCGGCCATGAACCCGAGAAAGCCGGCCATTGCCTTTGCCTCCTCCTTATCCGCCTCGATAACCTCCTCCTCCGGAGCACAAGGTTCTGAAGATTTCCGCCTCCACGTCGCCGTCAAGAGGCTAATTGGCTGCTGATGTTTACCCCACCAAGCTTGCCGTCGACTAAGTGGAGTAGTGGTGGCCTTCCCAAGACCAGAGCAGCGGCGACCTACTGTGTACTACTCTTCCTCGCTGCCGGGTGCGCCCGTGCATGCGCGCCGGCTTCGTGGTCGTGGCGGCGGAGGGCGGACGGGGGGGGGGGGGTGCCGGTGATCTCCTTTGTTTGCTCCTGCGACAGTATGTTGAAGTGAGCTTTGGAGCGCACCCGGAGCGGAGCCGCCGATGTCCCTCCTCTGCTCCTGCGACAGTCGTCCAAGAGAGCTTCGGAGCGCCAGGAGGCCATGGTAGGAGTGGTGCCGACAGAAGGAAGGGACCGGAGGAGAATAAGTGTGGGTATTTGGCTATGGCTGGGAGCTGGGGCTCAAGTTAATATAGCGGGCGAATGGCAATGAGCCGCGGCAGACGGATGGACAACTGGCGCCGGAGTAGGTTCATCGGGCGTGAATGCGGACGCTGCTTCAGTGACTTAACTGCAGATGCGTTGGGTTACTGACATGTGGGCCCAACGGGCATCTGGCCCGCATGTCAGTGACACACCAATTGCACCCGCAGTTAAGTCCGGTGAATGCGGCATTGACATTCTGGAGAGACGGTGACCGTTTCAGGCGGGAAGCGCGCGCTAGCGATGGAAGGGGTTTCGGTGTGCAGTGGCACTAAGATCGGTCGCTCACGATAGTACATACTCCGTACCATACTACCATAGTACCCTCTCTAGCTAGGCTGTTTTATAGATTGTCGTTGTGATGGACGATATACATGAGCAAGGCGGTCCGAGTATGACCGTTGGTGTTGAGCCAGGTGAATACATGCTCGGCGTTCGCGTAGGCCTCCATCAAACGTCTAAACAGTAATGTCAGGCACCGCCGGGGCGCGCAGGTGATGGGCTCGTCGTTTGCGTTGCGCCATGAGCAGGACTTTGATTTAGAGGGCGACGTGCATGCATTAGCATGCTTTGACAGCGTGAGCGTGAGTGTCTGACGCGAAGTATTTCATTTTCATTTGGCTGACGAGGGTGCATTGCAGCGACGAGTCCGTGGTTTGATTCCCCACATACGCATAATTTTGGTTTTTACAGTATTTCTTTCTCCATTGACAGGTAGGCCCGCATAGATAGATAAAGAACACGAGCTGATGAGGCGCATGCGGACTGTTTGACTGGTCAACCAGACAAATACGGAGCTATACGCTGAGCCAGTGACCGTATAATCACCATATCTCGTATACAATGATCAAAGTGAGCTATCAAGACAAGTTCGATGACCGCCAATGCATTTTACTCGGTAATAAATGACCAGGATTGAAGGGGAATCCAAATTTGCTTCGTCTTCTGTCCTTGAGCTCTTGACAAACCAATGCACTATACGGTTGTCCGGCCACTCCACCCCAGAGCTCTCACCAAGCGTCGTTCATGCCACCGCGCCGCACACTAACCGGTAAGGCAGCGATGGCATCCCGCCGCGCCGAGTTCCTCGCCGCCCACGACCGCACACAAAATGGTAGGGAAGCGATGGCATCCCGCCGTGCCGAGTTCATCGCCGCTCGCGACCTCACAACTATGTGGGAGGAATTTGAAGATGCCAAGGCCGAATGGGCGGTAGAGCAAGAGGCGGCCAAAGCCGCACAGAGGGAGCGGAAAAGTCAGAAAGCACTCAAGAAAAGAGAGGCCCGCCGCCGCAAGAAAGAAAAGGACGCACGCGCTGCTGCGGAGAGGTCGGCGGAGATCCAAGCACGGTGGGGTGTCGCCGACAAAGCCGGGAAGGAGAACGACGGCGTCTGGCCAGCATGTGAGAAGTAGTAGTACTAGTAGTTAGTGTGTGTGTCTGTGTCTGAGTACGAGCATGTACCAGTACTACTAGTTACTACTGTAGTTTTTAGAGCAAATTACCAGTACATTAGCCTAGACTAAATGGAAAAATTCCTATCCTATGCATCAAATGGCATCTCTTTCTCTATAGGAATTGAGATGCATGTCATCTCACTTCCTATGATTTTCATATTCCTATAAAATTCCTATCCTATGAACGAAAGGAGGCCTCTGTTGGAGTAACTACTGTAGCTAGCAGTACTGCTGGTACAGTAGTTTTCTTCAAGAAGCGGAATTCAACGAAGTCATGATGGTTCCTTCGTCCGAGCAACTTCAAAGTGGGAAGTGGGCCTGTGATTTGACTGGCTCATTAGTCATTGTTACTGCGGCGCGACGACCTGGGTGACTCTCCCTTGGAGTTCTGCGTGCATGGCAAGTGGACCAGGATGGTCGACGTCCCACATGTTGGCGAACGGAAGTATTCTTTCCGATATCGAGGAGCAAGGAAACCGCGTGGTATAGTATCACTGCTGATTGGTTCGCAAAAAAATAGTATCACTGCTGATTTATAATTATTTTTTATTTCTGATGAATGCTAGCGTTTCAACTCTTACGACGAAGGGTGCCAAACACGGCACGTGCTGGATGTCCCACACGTCAGCGAAAGGAGTGGGACATGAACAGCGTGGTAGAGCCCAGCGTAAAAAAACAGCGTGGTAGAGCGTCTCCACTTCTTCCACTTCTGGGTCGGAGACCACACGTAGTAGTACTTAGTGGTATGAACGATACAAAGTGCGACCTGGAGAGAAAGACACGTCTAGTTGGAAGGTCTCGGGGCATACACGTAAACAAATATAAAAGTTAATATGTGCCTCCAACTAATATAGTAGTAGTAGAGTACTTAGGCACGTACTCCATAACATCACCGTGCATTGCACGTACAACATTTAGTGGTAGTACGTAGTAAGAGACAAATGCCGCCCAAGAGTTCCCTTCTCGACCCACTTTTGGGTGTTTGGTAGAGTGTATGGAGGGTGCATGAGTCCACACTAGTTTAGCACAAATACACTAGAAGCATGCATGAAGAGAGCATGCATGAAGAGGGGTGTTGAGTTGAGCATGCATGAAGAGGGGTGTTGAGTTGAGCATGCATGAAGAGGGAACAACTATGCTGAGACGAGAACGCAACCAAACACACCCTATATGCCACGCATGTTCATACCATTTGTGCCTTTCTACTTCACTTACTGCGCTACATTACTCAGGTTCGTACGTCCACTCCTGGGTACATGTCCGTCTCGTAGTTCCAGTCCCACGTGTTCTTCATATAGATGGAACGATCCTTGCATAACACGTGCACCTTGATGCTAGATGTCTCGCGTGTTGGCAAAAGGATGAACAAAGCTCACGTAAAAAAATAGAGTGGAAGAACATAGATTCCGGACGACCGAGAAGGAGCAAGGAACCTCGTGGTGGAGCGTCTGCACTCATAATATTTAATATTATTCAGCGATATAAAATTAACCAATCATCTCCACAGTGGACTGGAAGAGTACGAAACACGGCAGCCCAGTGTAGTTACATCATACTAGTACATGGCTAACCCACGCTATCACCATATTTCTTGGCTTCCGTGCGACACCTATCTCTAGTAATCCAGCAGCCTGTATCGCTTCTCCCTCCTCGTCTCTATCAAAGTGCGGCGGGCTGGCGTTTTTGCCGTCTATTGAGGTCGGTTAACTCATCACATGTTAGCGACATGCCAAGAGCATTCTAAAAAAATTCCTTTCACGTTCCGTTTTCAAAAAGAAAAAAATCCTTTCACGTACGAATTTGCCTGTATGCTTTGAGCAACTTGCATGTCCTATACTGCTCCTGTTTGATACTCTAACTTAGCTAGAGGTTAGACTAACTCATGACTAACCCTGAACTAACTGTAGCCAAAGAGGTGTTTGGGTGACAGGGTTAGATTGACAATAAATGCACTTGATGGAGAGAGAAAAGTGATTTTTCAGTGGTCCCAATGAGAACTATCTCCAGTTAGCACCTCTTGGGTGGGATAGTTTTTTTTGGTGGGTTCGGTGCAACTTGCTCCAATTTAAACCCTCATGCTTGGATACTTTAGGGCTATTTGAGCCCCAACTAGCTCAAACTAACTCTAACCCATGGATCCAAACAGGGCCTATGGCCAGTCTCGACGCGGAGCAGTCGCGTGCACCGGGAAGCGGCGCTCTCTCGGCCGTCGCGCCACTTCAAAGCCGGCGCCAGTGAGAGGTCGCCTCCGCTCTGGCCGGGCATTAATGCGGCACTGACGCTCCAGGGCGACGCTGACCGTTTCACGCGGGAAGCGCGCGCTGGCAAGGGAGTATAGGTTTTGAACCGTTTCAGGTGTAGTACTGGTAGTTTGCAAAACTACTCAATTATTGCACTCAGTTTCCTAAGAAATTGTGGTAAAAAACGTTACTCCACAGCCCGCTTCCCTTCTCCTTCCTCTTCCACCGCCCGCGCACGTCCGCGGGAAGCGACCGGTCAACCCTTATATAGGAGTGCTAGCACAAAAAGATGCATGCATGACCACTAAAATTTCCATATTAAAGCGCCGCTCCGGCGGGAGTATGGCGTATGTTGTTACCTTCGGCCGGGCCATGGCTACCGGGCGACGGCGACCAGAGAAGAGGCGGCGGGAGGGGAATGAATGCAGCTACTGTTTGGGTTCGCCTTCCGGCTTAAATAAATGCGCAGCATCACGTGTACCCGCGGGTGCACAAATTGTAACATACGTGTCTGCTTAAGTGGGCGTCACGTAACTGGTGTGTGTGTGAGAGAGATTCTGAGAGACAGAGTGCGTGTGTGCGACTCTACTCTTCGGACATGTACTCAACCTTTTGCATCGGGATATAAGTATAATGGTATTTACTTTAGCTAGTGATTTACGTGGCCATGTTAACGTGGTTGTGTCAAAAAAATGTCACTTCCTGCTCGTGATTTGCGTTATATAATTACAAGCAAGATTCTCGTGCATTGCACGGAACATCAATATGCATTTTTTTACAAAACACCTGTTGTGATTGACCCATGCAGGAGTAATCCCATGTGTAAAAACTAATGATATCTCGAGAATTTTATCGGAAAACTGGTATCTCGAGAATGTCATCGAAAAAATGAAAGATGAGAGATAAGGCGAGGAGGAGTGGAGCGTGGTGGTGACTGGTGGTCGGAATGGGCGGAGGCATGGGGATGGACGGCGCCGGCAGGCGGCAGCGGCCACCATGCATGCTAGATTGTTCCAGAGACTTATTCCTTTTTTAATTGCTGAGCAATGAGGTTGTGGGAGATAATGATGTGGAGAGAGGTGCGGGTATCTTTTGTAAAATTATCATAGTTTGCTTTCTATCCGTCAGATATAGATCATACGGTCTGTATTACAAGATGGCAGGCACACCATCATCGCCAACTCGTTTTTTTATAAGGGTACAGATGATAAGTTTGCTGACTACTAAAGTAAAGTGGAATTTGTCCATGTTATGCAAGTAAATAAAGGTGATTGTTTATCATACGGGTAAGGTTGGATGAAGGGTGGTAGGAACAAATGCTCTGCCTAGAGCATGTGTGTGTGAGATGGAGTCTTAGTGTGTGTGTGGGGTGTGTGTGTGTGTGAGAGAGAGAGAGAGAGATGGAGTCTTAGTTTGCGTGTGTGTGTGTGAGAGAGAGAGAGAGAGATGGAGTCTTAGTGTGTGTGTGGGGGGGGGGTGCGTGCGTGTGTGTGTGTGTGTGTGAGAGAGAGAGAGAGATGGAGTCTTAGTGTGTGTGTGGGGGGTGCGTGTGCGTGTGTGTGTGTGTGTGTGTGTCGCGGGGTCCTCTGTGGTGGATGTAATTTAAGTGTGCATGGCTTCATCATAGAGAGGTGATGTGTATGGCAGAGGCCACCAACGATGGGGTGCGAGAGAGAAAATGCCCGTAGAGAGGGAAGAGAAGGTGTGTGCGCGTGAGAGGAGTCGACATCGAGAGAACGTGTTTGTTCGAGAGACACCGAGGAAGACTACTATATATCGATGGTGCATGTAGGCGGGAATTAAACAAAGGGATGGTCTTATTGGTTTCGGGGATATAGGGGAAGAGTGAGAGGCGGGGGGGGGGGGGTAGCTAGAAGGAGATTGTTAAGTGTGAGTGTGTGTTTTACCCATCCAGGCGGAAGTTATGTGCACAAAAGAGGAGAACGATTCGATGTGGCGTTAGGATTGAGGGTAATTAACTACGTATGGAGACATAGAGACCTTGAACGTGCATGTGTGAGAGGTATACATGTATACGTGGGATGTGTGTGTGTGCGCGCGCATGATCGAGATAAAAGAAAGAAGACATAAGTCATAAGATCAACGACATGGGAGAGACGGATCGGTATGACAATATGCATGCATGTGAGAATGCAGGGAAGAAGGCCCGACAATTGAGCATGTGTTTTTGTCTTTAAGAGATAGTGGCGTGGGCTGGAGCATGCATCTATGGCGAGCAGAGGGAGTGAGGCACAACGATTGTGCAAAAGAGATCAACCTATAAATGCATATGTATGGAGAGACATATATAGTGTGGGTGATAGGAAGCAAGACTCCGTGCGAGAAAGAAATGTTGACGGAGAAACTACAGATAGATACAGAGATGGAGATGCTAGCTAGAGGGACATCCGCTAGTTTGGGTGTTGGAGATGACCGCCGGGTGGTTCAGAGGGTGAAGTTATATATGTGTGTGAGAGGGCACTTGACTGCATGTAGAGAGAAACATATGTAGTGTGCGTGATAGGAATCAAGAGTGAGGGCGAGAAAGAAGGTTGATGGAGAAACAGATAAATAGAAAGATAAAGATGCTAGCTAGTGTGCGTTAGAGATAGGAGTCGAGTGGATCAGAAGGCTGAGTTATGTGTGTGGGTGTGAGAGAGATAGAGAGAGGGTGCATGTGAGTCACATACAAACAGATATCAGAGAGAAATGAGATCCCGAGAGACGGAGTTTTGTGTCTGCGAGAGAGAAAGATATTTCACAACGAGAGTGATAGCTAGAGAGACATATGAGGGAACGCAAGATATCTCTAGGGAGAGAGAGTGTGTGTGAGCGACATACAAGAGAACAATGGAGAAATATGAGACCCTGGGAGACAGAGTTTGTGTTTGTGTGTGAGAAAGAGATATTTAAGAGGAAGAGTCGTAGGTTCTCATATCTAAGGAGCGAAAGACATCTCTGTATGAGGGGTGTGCGAGTGGCACACATGGGAATAGTAGAGAGAAATGAGACCCCGGGAGACAAAGTTTTGTGTTTGTGTGAGAGAAAGAGATTCCACATGGAGAATCATAGTTAGAGACACATAGCAGGGAGCGAGATATACTTAGAGAGAGATAGAGTGATGAAGGTCGAGGGAGAGAGTACCGTCAGTGTGTTACGAAGATAAAAGATCATTGTCGACATACAGGTAGCACGAGAGATACCTGAGAGACGATGAACGCGTATAGGTCCAGAGAGATAGTCCTATATAAGCATGAGTGATAGCTATATGAGACGAATATCTGGATTAAAGGGGATTCAAATATTTAAACTGGAGATCACGACATCGATAATATCATAACGCAAATTGGTGTATCAAACATGCATATTCATTTGAATTTGGGCACACGTGTAATGTTATATAGTTTATCAATATTGGTGATCCATAGATTCTTTAATTACAAACAATGCATGGTTTATATGCAATTAATGTCTAAACGGGATTACACTATATGTTGCGTGTGTGAAACACATTATACATGTTTGAGAAGTAAAAAAACCCGCATGAAACACACATTAATTGGAGACAGTTAGCGAGGAATGCATACATTGGATTTCAACATAAAGTGGTTTCAAATATTTGAAAATCCAAATTGATGGATACAACCTTATGAATCTGAGATCATGCCATTTGTAAACCATATTTATGTATAAATGGTGTTGTGCTTTTGAAAGTATATATAAAAATGATGTATATAGAATGTAATTCCAATTGAAAATGGATCCCGCCCGAAAAAAATAGAATACAAACGGGATTCGAATTGAGTTGGCACGGTAAACGTGCACTCTGCAAAATTTGAACGAAGCGGGGAAAGTCGCAGTAACCGCCCGAAACCAAAATCTGCGAGATGGAAATTACTACTGCCTATCCCTGCCACGCAAAGCCTATCTGCTGGATTTCTATAGGTTTCGATAGGGGTAGGTTTGTAATTTCACCCAAATGTGACGTAACCACCTCTCACCAGGATTCATACACGGTGGGAGCCAAAACACAGTGTGTCCTCGGCCGAAATCGACTCCCTCCCCGATTCATATTCATACACGATGGGCGCCAAAAACAAACTCTCGTCAGCAAATATTCGGTGTATGCGAGATTACCGTCCTATCCCCAACCGACTAATGTTGTTGTGATGTAGTAGAAATTTGAAACGGGGGCTAAGTTTGTAAATATCCTCACATTTGAGACAAGCGCGCCCTGAATACATGGTTCCCCCATTCCTCTCTACCTCCCTTTTCCCCATTCGCACTCCGTGGGCGCCAAAACACCCTCTCCACCCCACCCTCCTCTGTCCGCTGCTGTCCGCCACCCCATCCACCACCGTCCTCCTCCACCATGCCGGAGCTGATACCCCACCACCGCCGTCCATTACAAGAGATCGACCTCTCTCATCCACGGCTTCGGACCGAGATCCTCGCATCCCGTCCTCTCGCTTCATCCCAGTCGTCGTCCACCTTGTCAGCGCCGCTCCTACGACCGTCTCGTCCACCGCGCCCTTCCGCCACCGTCTACCCTCCTAGATCTGGTTCCACGCTGCCGACAACCATCGCTACCGCAGCACCATCAAATTCTTAGCAGATGCGTACACGGCGCCGCACCAGAGGCGGCACTCTTTCGTATCTGCTCAACTTATTTATCGCAGCAAGAAAATAGATCGCCACTGCTTTACTCTGATTTCTTGTCTTGGTTGCGAAGTTGCCTTTGTCCGGTTTGCACCTTCAGATCCGCCATGGCACGCTCAACACTATACTCCCAATGCTTATGGTTTTCCCCTTTTATATTCCACACTAGTTAAATCACAGTAGACTAAATTTCAAAATTGGGTCAGTCAATTTTTCAGAGCTCGCCGGAGTTCGCCGGTGCGAATGAAGGGGCTCGGGTGGTTGTGGGGCCTCGCCGAACGAAGAAAACTCGACACGGGTGGGGGTTATGGCGGGGGTGGGGTGGGGTGGCGGAGGAACACAGGCGGTGGGGGCCGATGGTCCGGCCGGCGGCCCGTGTAGTGTTCTGTATGGGAAGAATCAGAGACAGGAGACGTAGGATCTTCATCCAACCGCCTGAAATGGTCGAGAGACAGCTGGGAGTTGCATTCTTAATGCGCTCTGGTTCATCATGTGTGGGTACTGCGCAACCAACATTTTATTATCCAAAATCTGCTTGCTCTTCTTTACCATGTTCCTCTTCCGTTCTTCTTTAATATGTACTCTCTCCGTTCCTAAATACCAGTCTTTGTATAGATTCCACCATGGACTACATATGGAGCAAAATGAGTGAATATACACTTTAAAATGTATCTGGATACATCCGTATGTGATCCATAGTGGAAATCTCTACCAAGACTTATATTTTGGAACGGAGGGAGTATGATAGTAGTACAGTATGTTCCTTGTACTGAAGATGAGCAGGGACATTTGCAGTGTAGAGGTCTATACGGTCGGTTGTGATGGACACTTTGAGCCTCTTTGATTCGTAGGATCTTATAAACATAGGAATAGGATTTGTAGTGGCCTGCCCACTTGAATCCTATGAGAATAGCAAGGAAATACGGGGAGCTGTGTCGCCTTTGAGAGTTACACTGATGTTAACAGTACCGCACCTTCACTTGAAGAGAGTTGGTATTCGAAGCCTTTCTAGCCATACCAGCAAACTAGCACATATATTCTAGCAAGTTCCACTTTGCTGATTTTACTCTGATGCTTAAGGTTTTCCCATTATATCTACACTATGATCTGTGTAGCTGCTTTGTGTCGCACTAGCAGCAGTCCACTCTTGAAGCTAAACACCGCAATGACTTACAAAATTGGCACCAAGGCATTGAGTGCCATTCTGGATGCAATGAAACTCATACGCTCCCCACCTGTTGATTCTTGTTCAGAATGTGATCCTAATGACTCTTGTTCAAAATTGCCACATATAGAGAGACAACATGGAATTGCATTTCTTTGGGCGTTGTGATTCATCATGAGTGGGCAACCAACATTGTATGCAATGAAGCGGAACCTCAAGAATATGCTTCCTCTTCTATTCTTTAACATGTTCCTCTTTGTTTATTCTGTATTTAGTACATACAGTATGTTCCTTGTCAGGAAGGGGCACAGGGACATCTGCAGTCAACAGCTGATAGAGCTGGCCTGTACGTGATCGATAGGCTTTCAATTACTAGCGGCAATACAACACCGTATTTTCAAGCCAGTTCCACTTTCCCGATTTATATATCGTGGTTATGGTGTACCCCTGTTATGTACACTATGATCTGCCTATTTGCTGTGTGCTCTTGTTAGGTTTGGCAATAAACTCTCTATACAGTATATTATGAACATGTCATCCGCCAGCTATCCTTACTTCTGGAGCCTATTTTTTGTGTACTTGTGCCAGATTATATAAATGCGCGCACCATTGAAAGATCGAGGATGTCGCCTAGAGGGGGGGTGAATAGGCGCTTTAAAATAATTACGATTAAGGCTTGAACAAATGCGGAATAAACCTAGCAGTTAATTTGTCAAGCACAAAACCTAAAACAACTAGGCTCACCTATGTGCACCAACAACTTATGCTAAGAAAGATAAGCAACTATGTGATAGCAAGATATATGACAAAGAACAATATGGCTATCACAAAGTAAAGTGCATAAGTAAAGGGCTCGGGAAAGAGATAACCGAGGCACGCAAAGACGACGATGTATCCCGAATTTCACACCCTTGCGGATGCTAATCTCCGATTGGAGCGGTGTGGAGGCACAATGCTCCCCAAGAAGCCACTAGGGCCGCCGTAATCTCCTCACGCCCTTGCACAATGCAAGATGTCGTGATTCCACTAAGGGACCCTTGAGGGCGGTCACCGAACCCGTACAAATGGCGACCCTTGGGAGCGGTCACCGAACCGTACACTTTGGCAACCCTTGGGGGTGATCACCGGTACCCGTCAAATTGCTCGAGGCGATCTCCACAACCTAATTGGAGACCCCGACGCTTGCCCGGAGCTTTACACCACAATAATTGAGCTCCGAACAACACCAACCGTCTAGGGCGCCAAGGCACCCAAGAGGAACAAGCTCTAGGGTGTCCAAACACCCAAGAGTAACAAGCTCAAGGGTACCAAGCACCCAAGAGTAATAAACTTCTCAACTTGTAACTTCCACATATCACGTGGAGAACTCAAACCGATGCACCAAATGCAATGGCAAGGGCACACGGAGTGCCCAAGTCCTTCTCTCTCAAATCACACCGAAGTAACTAATGCTAGGGAGGAAGATGAGAGGAAGAACAAGAAGGAGAACACCAAGAACTCCAAGATCTAGATCCAAGGGGTTCCCCTCACATAGAGGAGAAAGTGATTGGTGGAAATGTGGATCTAGATCTCCTCTCTCTTTTCCCTCAAAAACTAGCAAGAATCCATGGAGGGATTGAGGTTAGCATGCTCGAAGAAGGTCAACAATGGGGGAAGAACACAAGCTCAAGGGATAAGGTTCAATGGGAAGAAGACCCCCTTTTATAGGTGGCAAAAAATCCAACCGTTATGCTCACAGCCCGCACAGAGCGGTACTACCGCTCCAAGGAGCGGTACTACTGCTAGGGTGGTAGTACCCCTTCGAAACACAACATCAAGGAGGCAAAAAGGCCAGAAGAACTGTCGGAGCGGTAGTACCGCTTGACCTCACGGTACTACCGCTTCGAAACACAACAACCAAGAAACAATATGCAAGGATGCAATGGTTTGAGCTCTCTACTAACGATACGATCAAGCTACCAACTTGAGAGCCCCCTTGATAGTACGGCAAACAATCATATAACCTGGTCTCCCAGCTACCACCATGAGACCAGTAAAATAGAAAACCTATCAAGGGAAAACCTTTGCCTTGAACATGGTCCACTTGAGCTAGATGATGAAGATCTTGACTCCCTCAAGTTGGACCACCTTTCTTGATTGCGTTGGCTCGATGAAGACTAGATGATTGCTCCCCCATAGTCCACTATGGGTGAGCCACTCTTCGGCTTATCTTCACAAGTCCATTGTCACCACAATGGGCGGCAAGCTTCAAGCACTTGATCTCTTCATGATGCATCACTTGAACTTGCACACCGCATCCTAACCCCACAAAGAACTCTCATGAGGACCATGGGTTAGTACATAGAGCATAATTTACAATGCTTACCATACCATGGGATCACTTGATCCCTCTCGGTACATCTTCTACGCTTTGTGAGTTGATCAACTTGATTCACTCTTGACTTAGTCTTGATCAACATTGAATCTTTCCAACTCTCTTCATTTGGGTGATGTCTTGAAGGTAAACATGAATGATCACACAATCTTCTTCTTCAAAACATGCTTGCAATAATCTCAACAATCACATGACCAATCTTTGGATAATTCCTTAATAGTACCTTGGTCAACTCATAAACTCCTTGAAACCAACACATGGACTTCAAGAAAAGCCTATGGACAAAACCTTCAAATATAACTCAAGGAAACCATTAGTCCATAGAGATTGTCATCAATTACCAAAATCAAACATGAGGGCACCACATGTTCTTTCAATCTCCCCCATTTTGGTAATTGATGACAATCACTTTTAAGAGAGTTTATACAAGGAGTTATGCATCACCATGCAATGCAACAACCAACGATACATGAGAATGGGATGCAGATGCTTAGGAACCAAAACCAAAGCAAGGAGAAAACTCTGAAGACTTCTCCACAAAACTCTCTGAAACTCCTCCCCCATTGGCATCGATTGCCAAAATGGGTGAAAAGCTTAGAAGGCCAATATAAAGAGTGTTCCTACATAAATTCTGTATCTCTCAAAAAGAGAGTGAAATGCAATACACATATCCAATGGTAAATACTTGGAGGAAGACAAACTATATTGAGGCCCAAAGATTGCAAAAGAATGATATGCCACAAAGACATAACAAAGAGAGAAACAAGAAATCGAGCAATCAAAAGATACCAATTGAAGCAAGCAATCAAAGGATATCAATAGAACCAACTAGACCAAAGATCCTATGAGCCACATGAATGAAGGATATTATGATATGAGCAAAGGAGTATTCTAAATAAGCTAGAGAAGCTCCCCATGATTTGTGCACACATAATAATTTTTGTATTTGGATACAAAGTGCACAAAATAGGATCATAGCTCCCCCAAAATCAATAGAAACAAACAACAAGTGCAAGTGAGCATAAAGGAAACTAAGCCTAGCACTTGCAACAAACACATGGTTGAGCAACATGTAAAGGAGGCAACTTAAGAATAGGCTCAACCAAAATGATGTGTGTGAGTCATGGCAAAGCACATGAGAAGACTAATATACAGATGAGCATAAGCATCAACATAGTCTCGAATGAATGAGATACATGGTGCAAAGCCTTTCATTCTCACACACAACTAAGCAAATGGGTTCACAAGAACACTAAATACGCAAAATGAATAACTAACACTTGTGACAACCCAAGGTGAAGATAGAAAGCATAAGCATCATCAAGACAGGGGATACCAATTAAGATGGCAAAAGCCTCGTCAAGACAAGCATGAGGAAAATAATCTTCACCACACAAGAGTGCATCAAGATGCAACGAGATAAGACACGCACTCAAGGCAAAAGCTTTCACAGAGCCACCAAAGAAATAACATAAGAAAGACAAGGTGGACATGAAAGAAAGGATATCATCTAGAGATGTAATTTCTCTCAAGTGTATAAGGGTCTAGGTAGATGAAATCATGACGATATATATCTACAAAGAAGGATGTACATCCGAAATAGTTACAACACGAAGGAACAAGATATCCAAAAGGAAGTCATACATATACCAATAAGATATGTGCTTGGAAGCATAGCCCAAGGCTAGATATGGTCTTATTGTATATAAATGAATTCCTACCACACAACCATCAAAGACATCACAACTAGCAACAAGAGATCATTGTTGGGATGCTTTGAGAAAGGAAACAAGTATCACAAGAAAGAAAGAATAACATGCCATGATACAATCTACACACGATTGATGCAATAATGTGTGCATGTAGTAGATGATGATACTTGTTACCGAGATAGCATTGGAAGGATGTAGTAGATACCAATTGAAGGTAGAAAGTAGTTCATTGATCATCCTAGCTTGACTCCAATAAGCACATGGTGACAACACCTTCCTTTTGAATGAGCCGAGTATCCAATGCATCTCCAATTGTTCCTAGAACAACAACACAAACAAAATGGTACCCAAACTCATTGGGACCAAAGAGTTAGAGAACCAACAATACATAGGACAAACTCCACATAGATGTGTGCATATAGATATGAAAATGAATCTCATGCACATCTCATCCAATTTGAGACTTGGTGGAGTTTCCCCTATATATTGGGTCAAAGAAAGAAAACATGCCAAAGGAACTACATGAAGTTAAAATGCATGCTCAAGACTTTCAAGAACTGATACCAAAATAAAAGGAAAAACCAAGTAAAAAGGATACCAAATGGAGAAATAATCACTTGGAAGATATCATTAAAAGATACATCAAGGAATGAGATATCCATTGGAACACACACAAAAAAAGATGTCAAACTCCCAAAGGAGAGGATGGTTCCAAACAAACCAAGCTCTCTACAAAGTTTCATGTTGGCACAAAGTACCAAAAGAAACGACTTGCCATCCACCAACACACACTTAATATGGATCACAAGATGAGTATTTTATAGAAAATAGGATAGCTCCCCCAAGACTAGTGCATTATAGAGAATTTGCATTTGAATACAAAATGCACAAGGTGGGATCACCACTTTCACTATATCTAGAAAACACTAAACAAGATCAAGAAAATAACAAGATCCACAAGTGGTATGGAAAACAATGGGAGTTGACACAATCCTAGGCACGAGATAAGGCAAATAAAAGCAAAGGCCAATGTAAAGATGATCAATAATTTGTACCACACATAAGTGAGTACCAATTGTCAAAAGACAAAAAGTATTTGGAAATAATTCCCGTTGGTAGATAGCTAGGATATCCAACATCATCTTCACACCAAACACAAGCAAATTGCAACTTGTAGAGCTAACATGCCACCTAGGAACAAGATAATCTACAATATCAACACTAGGTGACAAAATCTCAAATGTACACATTTTCTAGGCTAGTAATATACATAGCATATTACTCCCCCATAATGTGATACCGATGAAGAAAACTTAACAAGAGGCAATAAGAGGATCCAACAAGAGATAATTAATGGACAATTTAGAATTTGAATTTCTCATGAGAAGACATACCACATAACAACTAGATAATATTGAAATATCAATACTAGATTGTATTACTCATGTACACACATTTATAGGATTGTGAGGTGCACAAAGCACATCACTCCCCCATCATGGGATATTCCATTAATCTCTGACAAGAGCCAACTAAGAAATAAACAAGATGAAAAAGGCCCAATGCATGACACACACATACATGATGTGCAAAACCAACACACACATACTTGATTGCTCAAGATAATCAAGTTGGAAGCACACCATATACAAACACATGCAGGAACAAAACCAAAACATGCAAGTGGGCAAGTAACTTTCAATGTAAACAATTTAAGTACAAGTTACCGCAAGGAGGCACATTGGATATAAGATATAAGCTTGATGATTAAATTGACTTGGCTTGAGGCAATAAGAGTGATGAAGTCCCCTTAATTCTTCATAATGTAGCCAAGTGTACAATGCCATCCAACAACACCTATTGATAAAGTTTGAGCTAGTTGGTCCCCAACCAAGTTGGGTCCTAAGAGGTTAGTCACAATAGGCTTGGCTACCCAAATGGTTATTTGCTTCAAACCACTTTGAGTACCAGCAAACTTGGCAAACACATTGTCAACCTTATCTTTCCCAAGATAATAGACATCATCAATGATAATTGGGTTGGATGAGGTACCATTTGTGCATGAAGAAATGATGTGACCTTTTTCACGACATAGGTAGCAACGTCTACTTTTTACTTTCTTCTCACTTGATTTCTCAACTTGAGATTGAGAATGAGAGTGAACTTATGGCCACTTCCCTTGTTGCTTGTCACTAATGGCCTTCTTCTTTAAAGGGCAAGATCTAACATGATGCCCTTCAATTTTGCACTTGAAGCAAATGATCTTGGCCGAATTCTTGACTTGTTTTTGGCTCTTCTTGTTGCTCTTGGACTTCTTCTTCTTATTGGAGTTGAATCCAAGTCCACCTTTGTCATTGGGGGATTTTTGCACACTCAAGATATTGTTGAGTGTGGCCTTCCCTTCATGACACTTTTCGAAGTCTTTCTTCAAAGAAGTGACTTGGGCCTTGAGCTCTTTGATTTCCTCTACATGGTTAGTCTCAACACAAGTACTAGAGAAAGTATAAGCTTCATCGTTTGAGCAACAAGGCAAGGAAAGCAATTCATCACAAGATGTACCAACATTGTGAGTAGATGAATTACAAGGACTAGCACATGGCAATATAGCACTTTGACTAGATGTAGTGCTAGTATCCACATGAGGCTCACTAGATGTTACCTTAGCAAGCATGGCCTCATGAGCTATATTTAGCACATTATGGGATACTAGAAGATCATCATAAGAGTTTGAGAGCTTTTCATGACTTTCTTCCAATTTCCCATATTTGCTAGATAGCAACTCAAGTTGAGCCCGTAGCTCAACATTCTCCTTCAATATGGATGCTTCACAAGAGATAGAGTTAGTAGCACAAGCATCATCATTAGCAACAAGAGGAGAAGACAACTTGGCAAGCTCTTTTGAATATGAAGCTTTAAGTTGAGCATGAGACTCGGTGAGTTTGATGAGGTCACTCTTAATGACCCTTGAGCCATTTTCGAGGTGCTCAAAGTCCTCAAGGAGTTTAGCATGCGCAACTTCAAGTTCCTTATTTTTAGTTTCAAAATCATTGGCCACCTCAAGAGCTCTATTACAAGATTCCCTTACTCTAGATAATTCTAGAGAAAAAGTCTCCTCAAGAGATTCCTTGGTGGTTTGTTCAAGTTCAAGAGCTTGAGAGAGGTCCGCAATCTCATTAGCGTAATCACGCTCATGACCTTCCATTTTCTCAATGGTGACCTCATGCTCCTCGAGATGAGATTCCAACTCCTCAATATATTTCTTGCCCTCGGTGGCAATGGACATAATTTCCATGAAGTTGGAACAAGCAATTTTATTTTTATGAAGAGCTTTAAAAACCATTTCCCCCTTAATTTTTAAGGAGGCAACATTAGCATTCCCTTCATCATAATCAACATCATCATCATTCTTGCCATCATCAATATCATCACAAGATATATTGGGATTCAAAGTGGGAGATACCTTTGAGGCCTTGGCCATAAGGAAAAATGCAATAGATGATGATGTAGGATCCCTTGAAGCACCATTCAAGACCACATCTTGTTCCATGGAGTGTTGAGTTTCCTCTACATTGTTAGCACAACAACTCGAGGAAATAGATACATTTTTATCATGGCAACAAGACATAGCAAGCATATCATCATGAGATTTGAGCAAGCAATTTCTACATGATATGCAAGGACTACCAACACGAGCATGTGAAACATGTAAGGTGCTCGAAGTGTTAAAGTCCAAAGAAGGACCATTGCAATAAGATAGTGATGAAGAATCACCAAGAACAAGCACACTATCATCATTGCAATGACCACCACTACTCACCCTAGCATTACCTTGTGGCAATCCACATGTAGGTGAAGTATAAGAAGTTGAGAAGGCAACACGTCCGGAGGAGGAGGGAGAACAATCATCCCCACAAAGGTTGGACACACCATATTTATCTTGAAGCTTTGTCCATAACTCATGAGCATCCCGGAACGTCATGAGTTGAAATATAACTACATTGCTCAAAGCATCGAAAAGCACATTAGAAGCTTGAGCATTGAGATAAGAGTTTTTCTCATCCTCTAAAGATAATCTTTGGGGATCCTTTGGAGGAGAAAAACCCATATCTACAATTCGCTCTAAATTTGGGTCCATGACCCTAAAGAGGTTAAGCATGTGAATTACCCAAACATCAAAATTTGTGCCATCGAAACTAAGAGTGTCAGAGAATCCTAATCCCCTAGTCGACATCTTTACTCTCTAGGCGGTTAAGCCTAACAAAGAGAGACGAGGCTCTGATACCAATTGAAAGATCGAGGATGTCGCCTAGAGGGGGGGTGAATAGGCACTTTAAAATAATTACAGTTAAGGCTTGAACAAATGCAAAATAAATCTAGCGGTTAATTTGTCAAGCACAAAACCTAAAACAACTAGGCTCACCTATGTGCACCAACAACTTATGCTAAGCAAGATAAGCAACTATGTGATAGCAAGATATATGACAAAGAACAATATGGCTATCACAAAGTAAAGGGCTCGGGAAAGAGATAACCGAGGCACGCGAAGACGACAATGTATCCCGAAGTTCACACCCTTGCGGATGCTAATCTCCGTTTGGAGCGGTGTAGAGGCACAATGCTCCCCAAGAAGCCACTAGGGCCACCGTAATCTCCTCACGCCCTCGCACAATGCAAGATGCCGTGATTCCACTAAGGGACCCTTGAGGGCGGTCACCGAACCCGTACAAATGGCGACCCTTGGGGGCGGTCACCGAACCCGTACACTTTGGCAACCCTTGGGGGCAATCACCGGTACCTGTCAAATTGCTCGAGGCGATCTCCACAACCTAATTGGCGACCCCGACGCTTGCCCGGAGCTTTACACCACAATGATTGAGCTCCGAACAACACCAACCATCTAGGGCGCCAAGGCACCCAAGAGGAACAAGCTCTAGGGTGTCCAAACACCCGATAGTAACAAGCTCAAGGGTACCAAGCAGCCAAGAGTAATAAACTTCTCAACTTGTAACTTCCACGTATCATGTGGAGAACTCAAACCGATGCACCAAATGCAATGGCAAGGGCACACGGAGTGCCCAAGTCCTTCTCTCTCAAATCCCACCGAAGTAACTAATGCTAAGGAGGAAGATGAGAGGAAGAAAAATAAGGAGAACACCAAGAACTCCAAGATCTAGATCCAAGGGGTTCCCCTCACATAGAGGAGAAAGTGATTGGTGGAAATGTGGATCTAGATCTCCTCTCTCTTTTCCCTCAAAAACTAGCAAGAATCCATGGAGGGATTGAGAGTTAGCATGCTCGAAGAAGGTCAACAATGGGGGAAGAACACAGGCTCAAGGTATAAGGTTCAATGGGAAGAAGACCCCCTTTTATAGGTGGGGAAAAATCCAACCGTTATGCTCACAGCCCGCACAGAGCGGTACTACCGCTCCAAGGAGCAGTACTACCGCTCCAAGGAGCAGTACTACCGCTCCAAGGAGCGGTACTACCGCTAGGGCGGTAGTACCCCTTCGAAACACAACAGCGAGGAGGCAACAAGGCCAGAAGAACCGTCAGAGCGGTAGTACCGCTTGACCTCATGGTACTACCGCTAGGGGTAGCGGTACTACTGCTAAGGGTAGCGGTACTACTGCTTGCGAGCGTTACTAAAAAATTACATCCGAGCCTACCACCGCAGGACTTGGGACAAGTTTTTGGTCCGGAGCGGTACGACCGCTGTAGGATCCGCGGTAGTACCGCTCTGGAGCGGTAGTAAAAAATTACATCCGCTCCAATTCGCGGTAGTACCGCTGCAGCCTTTTCAGAACACCAAAACTGCCACAACTTTTGCAAACGGACTCCGAATTCGATGAAACCAAGTTTGTTGGAAAGCTAGCGACAAGGTCTAACACAATATTGAAATAAATATCAATAAGAAGCAAAATAGAAAAGGCCCATAAGAAAATGGTGAGAACCCTTCCTCAGATAAGACCGGTAAAACCTCCAACACGGAAAACATCATAGAAAACACATGTGAACTCCGTTTTCGATGAACTCAAGCTTGTCATCAAGATGACCATAAGCTCTAAGACTCACAAAGAGAACCAAACAAGAACCAAGAAACAAGATGCAAGGATGCAATGGTTTGAGCTCGCCACTAACGATACGAACAAGCTACCAACTTGAGAGCCCCCTTGATAGTACGGCAAATGATCCTATAACCCGGTCTCCCAACTACCACCATGGGACCGGTAAAATAGAAAACCTATCAAGGGAAAACCTTTGCCTTGAACATGGTCCACTTGAGCTAGATGATGAAGATCTTGACTCCCTCAAGTTGGACCACCTTTCTTGATTGCGTTGGCTCGATGAAGACTAGATGATTGCTCCCCCATAGTCCACTATGGGTGAGCCACTCTTCGGCTTATCTTCACAAGTCCATTGTCACCACAATGGGGGGCAAGCTTCAAGCACTTGATCTGTTCATGATGCATCACTTGAACTTGCACACCGCATCCTAACCCCAGAAAGAACTCTCACGAGGACCATTGGTTAGTACACAGAGCGTAATTGACAATGCTTACTATACCATGGGATCACTTGATCCCTCTCGGTACATCTTCTACGCTTTGTGAGTTGATCAACTTGACTCACTCTTGACTTAGTCTTGATCAACCTTGAATCTTTCCAACTCTCTTCATTTCGGTGATGTCTTGAAGGTAAACATGAATGATCACACAATCTTCTTCTTCAAAACATGCTTGCAATAAGCTCAACACTCACATGACCAATCTTTGGATAATTCCTTAATAGCACCTTGGTCAACTCATAAACTCCTTGAAACCAACACATGGACTTCAAGAAAAGCCTATGGACAAAACCTTCAAATATAACTCAAGGCAACCATTAGTCCATAGAGATTGTCATCAATTACCAAAATCAAACATGGGGGCACCACATGTTCTTTCAACCATATTACAACACACATGAGCTCTCTCGTCAGAATCCAGTGATAGCACATAAGTGTTTACAGGGGCGCCCTATATTAGAATATCATCTGCATTACAAAGATAATCTCACAACTATTTATGTTTTCATGGTTCTTAGATATTATACGCAATTACAGTGAATATCAGAATCCGTGCATCAGAAGAATATTGTGGAACACTGCAATGACTTACAAAATTGGCACCAAGGCATTGAGTGCCATTCTGGAAGCAATGAAACTCATACGCTCCCCACTTGTTGATTCTTGTTCAGAATATCATCCTAATGTCTATTCTAACCTCGAGGAGTCAAAGGAAGATGGCCTGTCCTGTTCACCCATCAAGGTGCCTATTCTAATTTGGCAAGGTTTTATTGATTGGACGTATCTTGCATATGTTGTCTTGCATTTCTTCTACTTTGTTGCACCGCCATCTGCTTAGTTTACTCATCATATAACTCGAGATGCCATGCCCATCCATTATCAATACATATTCCATCTGTCATCATACCATGTTTTTCCACTCAAATGATGTTCTTGTGCATCAGACATCAAAAAAGAAGAGGGTGATTGTCGAACCCGAAGGAGCACCAGCAAAGTCCTTGAAAAACATGGTGGTGCCGGAGAAATCAGACAGCGCCCCACTTATGTTGGCTGTACAACCAGTGACACAAAATGTAGGACCGACTCCAGCAGACTATACCCATACTTCACTGGCCACACCACTAGCCCCACCACACAGGACCTGCACTCCAGCAAAAGGTATACCGATTTCATTTGCCATAGCACCAGCCGTACCATAGAAAAATCCCACTCCAGCAAAAAGTACAGCAAGTCCACCGGCCGAAGACCTATCCCAACTACAGAGACGGCCAATTCCTGCAGATTGGAACCCCATTCCATTTATTCCCAGTTTAAAAGACAATGCTTTCAATGTTGTTAGGGACTACGTGCATATATTCCCATCATGGGAAGATTATAGTGAAGACAAATACCATTTTCACATCTTCCTGTCCAACTTACGTGTAAGTGCTATTATTCATGGTTATTATTTTCCTGTTTTCTGCTGATCGAACACATCAATGATTTACATTACATTGTTGTAACTAGGCGAGGGTCAATCTGGATAGTCATGACGAGCAAAGCTTGCTTGTGCTTTTCAAGGAAGCATTGCAGCAGTATCGGTGTTACTTGAGGAAATCACACTTTGATGGCAAGTCTATAAACGAATTTCCAGTGAAGTCTCCTGTGCTAAATTTAGAAGACATTGAATGGAAAAACCTTGTTATGCACTGGTATCGTTCCCAGGATGAGGTACTGTCTATGAAATCACATGACAATTTGAACTTCTACTTTTCCTCATGTGCCTTACGGATCTTTTTTGCAGGAAATCTGCTCGAAGAAGAATTCCGGTTTGAAAAGAACGACAAGATATCGCAAATATGCTGCCCGCTGCTTTGCTCTTGTTAGTACCTGTTGTCTTGTATCACTGTACTTGCATACATACCTGGTTCATTATGTGACAGCAGTATGCATGATAGCTTGCTTATCAATTGTTTGCTCCAAATTATCTGATCTGTATGAATGGTTACATTAGTGTAGAATATATCCAATGCCAATGAATTTGTTTAGCTCTGCATTGTTCTTGTAAGTACATGTTGTCCTTTATCAGTGTACTTATATTGACAGGTAGTTGTTCATGTACCATCACTCTGCAGCTTATTTTCCTTTGCCCTCCATTTTCTACACATCAGATCTATATTTACTCTTACCATAAGGTTGGTACTGAAGAAGTTTAGCTGTGCATTGCTCTTGGCTGTGCCTTTTGCCTGTATCGCTGCACATACATTTATAGCTACTTGGTTATGTAGCATCACTCTTCATCTTATCTTAAATATTCTCCATTTTTTGGATATTATCACATCTATATTTACTCTTAACAAAATGTAGAATAAAGGCAATGCTTATGAAGAAGATTCTATGGTAAACTTCTTGAATTGCCCCCCCCCCATCAGCATGGACAAGGGCTTTATAGAGCCTGTCTTCACCAGTAATGTAAGTTTGTCCTTCTCAAGCCTTCAAACTTTGTTGTGTATATTTGGTTAGGCATGACTGCAATAGCTATTTATTTTTGGTGTTTGCATCAAATTGCATGTTTAAAGTTTATTATGTAGTTCATAAACAAAAGTTTGTCCTTCTCAATTTAAGTTTTCAGTTGTACAACCAAGTTCCTTCATGCCATGTAAATTAAACTATACAGAGCAAGTGATCTTATTGCACTGCATGTATGCTTCTGTTCTTCATCTGTAATCCAGTGGTGTGGTGAACCTACCCACTACAGCACAACATCATATTCTGCAATGTCTTAACTATGAACAATGTCATATCATTCTACTATTATTTAAACCGTCTCTTTATTTGCCAATCTGAAATGGGATAAATTGACAGCACACTAACCATTGATACTTATGAGTTCTTGGTCTGTAATCCAGTGGTGTCGTGAAGCTGCCAACTCCTTCACAATGTCATTTCCTGCCATGTCTTGACCTGAACAATACCATATTGTGTTAATGCAATTTTAAACCGTGTCACTTTATTGATCAGTAAGAAATGTGATGAATTGTCAGCACTGATACTTTTATGTGCAAAACCTGTCATATGTCTGCTTGTTTATCTTTCAGAGTGAGGAAGATATAAGTGTTGAACAAGCACAGTCTCATCATCTTGCTCAGGTGCTTGCGCTGGAGCTCGCCAGCAGGGCTAACCTTTCTTGAACTCTATTGAAGTGCTATCGGTTTTGTATATTATTTTGTCGGCGTGTTTATTTGCACTGGTGGCGATCTTTGATGCCCAGTGTATTTAATCTGCTGTCTGCTTGTGCTTTATTATCATAGTGGCGAACTTTGATGCCTAGTGGATGTAATATGCCGTAATTTCTTTATTGTATAGTCTAGGTTTTTTCTTATTCACGATGCTGCAGTTATTTTACTGTATATATATCCTGTCTTCGTAGTAAACAGGCCAAACCGTAAAATTACGGTACATAATCGGGTCGTCATGCAATCACGATGTATGATCCGCATCATGGCCCCCGTCAAACTGGCCCACTAGTAGATTCGGGCCTTTAATACGCCGATTAACCCCCGGCCCTCTTTTCGCAAGAAAACTCAATGGGCTTTTAGGAGGCTGAGAAGTAGGTTGGTCCTGAAACGTGCCGAACAGCTCACGGGACGGCAGCAGCCCGAAATGAACCCCGACCCATGATTGTGCGAATCAAATCACGGGCTTTTAATAGGCCAAAATTGTCTCGATTCTTATTTGGCCCAATCAGATATCGGCTGCGAGCAGGCCGGATGCAAACCGGTCCGTAGTTAGGCCCAACTATATGACGGGCTTTTTTGAGACAAACTCGCAAAGCTTTTATTCACCCTTCACAATGTTTACAGGGACGAAATCCAAATTTCCTGGGTGACCTAACCAGACATGGCGGCCAAAACCCAGGGATAATGCATGCTTTGCTAGTTTGTGAGCCTCAACATTCGAGGTTCTAAATTCATGACTAATTAAACACGAAGAAAAAACTCTAGAATGGTCTATGATTTCATGTACCACTGCCCTATATTGTGCACCCGTGCCTTGCTTGCTCGCATCAACAGCCTTCTTGCAATCCAACGCCACTGAAATCCTGTGGAAGAGCAAGTCATCTGCGAGAGCCAGAGCTTCACGTATTCCCAAAGTCTCCAGCGTTTCAGGATCATCGATGTTATTGAAATGGATCACTGACGCCCCTTGAAACTCCCCACTGCCATCTCGACAAACTGCTGCTGCTGTCCTGAAGCCCCCATGTCTGGCAATCGCTGCATCGACATTGACTTTCATGTGATGTTCTGGAGGAGGGATCCACGCCGTCATTCTAGGAGCTGGTGCTTGCCTGTCCGTCGCAGGCTTCTCCATGAACTAAATCTCCGACAGATAATTCGATATGAAACCATGGGTGGAGAACAGTGTTTGAAAAATTCCCTCGTGTATCAACTTCCTCCGTGAAGACCAGATTGCCCAAAGAGTGACAATCATTGTTACAAGCTCGTCGCTGGGCATCGAATCGAACATGGAGAATAAATATAGGGCCAAAATGTTAAATGGGCCCTTAACAGGCCGAAACTAATATCAGGCCGAATTACTAAATGGGCCTTTAGCAAGTGGGCCCAAAAGCATAGCGTCCAGTTAACGGGCCGAGTCTGATATGGGCCATAATTGAGGCCAAAGCCTCTTAAAGGGTTGGACCTGATCTGGGCCGTGATTTGGCCCAGAATGTGGGAGGCTTTTAGCGGGCCGGGTCTCATATGGGCCATTATTAGGCCCGGAACGTGGCAGGCCATTAATGGACTGGATCAAATATGGGTCGGCATTTGGCCCAAAACATGGCAACCAGTTAATGGGCCGGCCTACTAGGGTCCTCAAAATCTTGTGGGCCTACAGCTGGGCCGGCCCATTAGTGTCGGTGAAATCTCGTGGGCCTTTAGCTGGGCCGGCCCATTATGATCCGCACGAATTTTGTGGGCCCTTACCTGGGCCGGCCCATTATGGCACACAAAAATCTTGTGGGCCTTTACCTGGGCTGGCCCATTATGGCCCGCGAAATCTTGTGGGTCTTTAGTTGGGCCAGCCCATTATGGTCCGCAAAATCTCGTGGGCCTTTACCTGGGCCGGCCCATTATGGTCCGCAAAATCTTGTGGGCCTTTAGTTGGGCCGGCCCATTTAAACTTGATGGGTCGTGCCATGTGTCGACGTATCATAGGCGCCTTCTGTCTAATGAGTGGATGGCATATGTCCCAACGATGAGCCGACACGTGTTTCCTCCAGCCAATGATGATTTTACACATGGAAAATCCCCATTGGTCGGGGCTGTTAACGGGTTATCGGATCCAAAACCCGACCCGATAGCTTAACGGCGTTCCGTTACGGTGGATGCCACGTGTCGGTCACCCTTGACGAAAGCACTTCTGTGACGCGCGATTTATTGTCATGGAAGTAGACACTTCCGTGATGATAATTTTGGTAATGTCATGGAACACTTCTACGATAGCACATGTATGACTATCTTGATTCTGTCATAAAATCGTCATGGATGTACATGCATGACAAAAAACGCGACCTACTGTGACAAACACGTATCATCATGGAAGTGTATTTTTTTGTAGTGTGGGGTTTAAGCTTCTGTCACTCTCGCAACCCACCATCTAATAACTACTCCATAATGCATTCCCTTAGGCCCAAATATGGTGAAGTGTCATGTAGTCTATGTTCACATGACACCACTAAGAGAATGGCAACATACATACCATCAAAATATCAAACACAAATCAAGTTCACATGATTACTTGCAACATGATTTCTCCCGTGACCTCAAGAATGAAAGTAACTACTCACAAATGATAAACATGCTCAAGATCAGAGGGGTATTGAATAGCATAATGGATCTAAACATATAATCTTCCACCAAATAAACCATATAGTAATCAACTACAAGATGTAATCAACACTACTAGTCACCCATGGGCACCAATCTATAGTTTTGATACAAAGATTGAACACAGAGATGAACTAGGGTTTGAGAGGAGTTGGTGCTGTGAACATGTTGATGAAGATAACCCTCCCCAAGATGGGAGAGTTGTTGGTGATGATGAGACGATGATTTCCCCCTCCGGGAGGGAAGTTCCCCCAGCGGAATCCCTCCACCGGAGGGCAAAAGTGCTCCTGCCCAAGTTCCGCCTCGAGGTGACGTCGCTTATCCCGAATGTCCTCCCCTTATTTTTTCTAGGTCAAAATGAATTATATACCAGAAGAAGGGCACCAGAGGTGGGCCGAGGAGGGCAGTGGGCCTCCTGGCACGCCCAGGTGGGTTGTGCCCACCTGGTTGCCCTCCTCTGGTACTTATTTGCTCCAATATTCCTTAAATAATCCATAAAAATCCTTGGGGAGTTTCAGCTCATTTGAAGTTGTGCAGAATAGGTAGCTTGACATAGCTTTTCCAGGTCCAGATTTCCAGCTGCCAGAATTCTCCCCCTTGGTGCATACCTTGCATATTATGAGAGAAAAGGCATTAGAATTACTCCAAAAAGCATTATTATACAATAAAACAACATAAATAATAGTAGGAAAACATGATGCAAAATGGACGTATCACCCATAAGGCACGGTTCGCAAGTATCAAATGATTCATAATCAAGTGATTCCAAAAGCCCATTAACATGGAGTTTCTTCATGCCCTTTACACCAATATGACCTAAACGGCAGTGCCACATGTATGTTGCACTATCATTATCAACTTTGCATCTTTTGGCATCAATATTATGAATATGTGTATTACCACGATCGAGATTCAATAAACCATCAACATTGGGTGTATGACCATAGAAGGTTTTATTCATGTAAACAGAATAACAATTATTCTCTGTCTTAAATGAATAAGTGTATTGCAATAAACATGATCTAATCATATGCATGCTCAACGCAAACACAAAATAACATTTATTCAGGTTCAACACTAACCCCGAAAGTATAGGGAGTGTGCAGCGATGATCATATCAATCTTGGAACCACTTCCAACATAAATCATCAGTTCATTCTCAACTAGTCTCTATTTATTCTACAACTCCTGTTTCGAGTTACTAATCTTAGCAACTGAACAAGTATCAAATACCCAGGGGTTACTACAAGCACTAGTAAGGTACACATCAATAACATGTGTATATCAAATATACCTTTGTTCACTTTGCCATCCTTCTTATCCGCCAAATATTTGGGGTAGTTTCGCTTGCAGTGACCATTTCCTTTGCAGTACAAGCACTCAGTTTCAGGCTTAGGTCCAACTTTGGGCTTTTTCACGGGAGTGAAAACTTGCTTGCCATTCTTCTTGAAGTTCCCTTTCTTTCCCTTTGCCCTTTTCTTGAAACTAGTGGTCTTGTTTAATCATCAACACTTGATGTTTTTTCTTATTTCTACCTTCGTCGATTTCAGCATCACGAAGAGCTTGGAATTGCTTTTGTCATCCCTTGCATATTATAGTTCATCACAAAGTTCCAGTAACTTGGTGATGGTGACTAGAGAACTCTACCAATCACTATCTTATCTGGAAGATTAACTCCCACTTGATTCAAGCGATTGCAATACCCAGACATTCTGAGCACATGCTCACTAACTGAGCTATTCTCCTCCCTCTTTTAGGCGAAGTACTTGTCAGATGTCTCATACCTCTCGACACGGGCATGAGTCTGAAATACCAATTTCATCTCTTGGAACATCTCATATGCTCCGTGGCGTTCAAAACGTTTTTGAAGTTCGGGTTCTAAGCCATAAAGCATGGTGCACTAAACTATCAAGTAGTCATCATATTGAGCTAGCCAAACATTCATAATGTCTGCATCTGCTCCTACAATAGGTCTGTCACCTAGAGGTGCATCAAGGACATAATTCTTCTGTGCAGCAATGAGGATAAACCTTAGATCATGGACCCAGTCCGGATCATTGCTAATATCATCTTTCAACTTAGTTTTCTCTAGGAACATATCAAAAATCATAGGGAAGCTACAACGTGAGCTATTAATCTACAACATAGATGCAAAAAACTATCAGGACTAAGTTCATGATAAATTAAAGTTCAATTAATCATATTACTAAAGAACTCCCACTTAAATAGACATCCCTCTAGTCATCTAAATGATCACGTGATCCATATCAACTAAACCATGTCTGATCATCACGTGAGATGGAGTAGTTTTCAATGGTGAACATCTCTATGTTGATCATATCTACTATATGATTCACGTTCGACCTTTCTGTCTCAGTGTTCTGAGGCCATATCTGCATATGCTAGGTTCGTCAAGTTTAACCCGAGTATTTCCGCGTGTGCAAAACTGGCTTGCACCCGTTGTAGGTGAATGTTGAGCTTATCACACCCGATCATCACGTGGTGTCTCGGCACGAGGAACTGTAGCAATAGTGCATACTCAGGGAGAACACTTATACTTTGAAATTTAGTGAGGGATCATCTTATAATGCTATCGCCGTACTAAGCAAAATAAGATGCATAAAAGATAAACATCACATGCAATCAAAATATGTGACATGATATGGACATCATCATCTTGTGCCTTTGATCACCATCTCCAAAGCACCGTCATGATCTCCATCATCACCGGCTTGACACCTTGATCTCCATCATAGCATCATTGTCGTCTCGCCAACTATTGCTTCTATGAGTATCGCTATCGCTTAGTGATAAAGTAAAGCACTTACATGGCGATTGCATTTCATACTATAAAGCAACAACCATATGGCTCTTGCCAGTTGCCGATAACTCTGTTACAAAATATGATAATCTCATACAACAATTTATATCACATCATGTCTTGACCATAACAAATCACAACAAGCCCTGTAAAAACAAGTTAGACGTCCTCTACTTTGTTGTTGCAAGTTTTACGTGGCTGCTATGGGCTTCTAGCAAGAACCGTTGTTACCTACGCATCAAAACCACAACGATTGTCAAGTGTGTTGTTTTAACCTTCAACGAGGACCGACCGTAGTCAAACTCGATTCAACTAAAGTTGGAGAAACAAACACCCGCCAGCCACCCATGTGCAAAGCACGTCGGTAGAACCAGTCTCATGAACGCGGTCATGTAATGTCGGTCCGGGACGCTTCATCCAACAATACCGCCGAATCAAAGTAAGACGTTGGTGGTAAGCAGTATGACTATTATCGCCCACAACTCTTTGTGTTCGACTCGTGCATATCATCTACGCATAGACCTGGCTCGGATGCCACTGTTGGGGAACGTAGCATGCAATTTCAAAAAAAATTCCTATGATCATGCAAGATCTATCAAGGAGATGCATAGCAATGAGAGGGGGAGAGTGTCTCCATGTACCCTCGTAGACCGAAAGCGGAAGCGTTATGCTAACACGGTTGATGTAGTCGAACGTCTTCAAGATCCAACCGATCTAGCACCGAACGTACGACACCTCCGAGTTCAGCACACCTTCAGCTCGATGACGTCCCTTGAACTCTTGATACAGCAGAGGGTCAAGGGAGAGTTTCGTCAGCACGACGGCATGATGACAGTGTTGATGATGTGATCCACGCAGGGCTTCGCCTAAGCACTACGATAATACTATCAGAGGAGTAAACGATGGAGGGGGGCACCACACACGGCTAAGACAATGTTGTACCTTTGGGTTGCCCCCTGCCCCGTATATAAAGGAGGGAGGAGGAGGCCGGCCACTAGGGGCGCACCAAGGGAGGGCGGAGTCCTACTAGGACTCCACTCCTAGTAGGATTCGGCCCCCTCTTTTTCCCCTTTTACGGAGGTGGAAAGGGGGAGGGAGAGGGAGTAGGAGAAGGAAAGGTGGTGGTGCCCCCTTTCCCTAGTCCAATTCGGCCTCCTCCCTTGTGGGGGACGCACCAGCCCCTTGTGGGCTGGTTAGCCTCTCTCCCATGGCCCATCTGGCCCATATCTTCCACCGGGGGGTTCCGGTAGCCCTTCCGGTACTCCGGTTTGTACCCAATACAATCCGGAACCCTTCCGGTGTTTGAATACCACCTTACAATATATCAATCTTTACCTCTCGACCATTTCAAGACTCCTCGTCATGTCTGTGATCTCATCTGGGACTCCGAACAAACTTCGGTCACCAAAACACATAACTCATAATACAAATCGTCATCGAATGTTAAGCATGGGGACCCTACGGGTTCGAGAACTATGTAGATATGACCGAGACACATCTCTGATCAATAACCAATAGCGGAACCTAGATGCTCATATTGGCTCCTACATATTCTACGAAGATATTTATCGGTCAAACCGCACAACAACATACGTTGTTCCCTTTGTCATCGGTATGTTACTTGCCCGAGATTCGATCGTCGGTATCTTCATACCTAGTTCAATCTCGTTACTGGCAAGCCTATTTACTTGTTGTGTAATGCTTCATCCCGCAACTAACTCATTAGTCACATTGCTTGCAAGGCTTATAGTGACGAGCATTACCGAGAGGGCCCAGAGATACCTCTCCGATACATAGAGTGACAAATCCTAATCTCTATCTATGCCAACCCAACAAACACCTTTGGAGACACCTGTAGAGCATCTTTATAATCACCTAGTTATGTTGTGATGTTTGATAGCACACAAGGTGTTCTTTCGGTATTCGGGAGTTGCATAATCTCATAGTCAGAGGAACATGTATAAGTCATGAAGAAAGCAATAGCAATAAAACTTATTGATGATTATGCTAAGCTAATGGGTGGGTCTTGTCCATCACATCATTCTCTAATGATGTGATCCCGTTCATCAAATGACAACACATGTCTATGGTCAGGAAACATAACCATCTTTGATTAATGAGCTAGTCAAGTAGAGGCATAATAGGGACACTTTGTTTTGTCTATGTATTCACACATGTACTAAGTTTCCGGCTAATACAATTCTAGCATGAATAAACATTTATCATGATATAAGGAAATATAAATAATAACTTTATTATTGCCTCTAGGGCATATTTCCTTCACAAAGATGGTTAAGTTTCCTAGCCATGGACATGTGTTGTCATTTGATGAACGGGATCACATCATTAGGAGAATGATGTGATGGGCAAGACCCATCTGTTAGCTTAGCATAATGATTGTACAGTTTTATTGCTACTGCTTTCTTCATGTCAAATACATATTCCTCCAACTATGAGATTATGCAACTCCCGGACACCAGAGGAATGCCTTATGTGCTATCAAATGTCACAACATAACTGGGTGATTATAAATATGCTCTATAGGTATCTCCGAAGGTGTTTGTTGGGTTGGCATAGATCGAGATTAGGATTTGTCACTCCGAGTATCTGAGAGGTATCTCTGGGCCCTCTCGGTAATGCACATCATAAGAAGCCTTGCAAGCAATGTGACTAATGAGTTAGTTACGGGATGATGCATTATGGAATGAGTAAATAGACTTGCCGATAACGAGATTGAACTAGGTATGAAGATACCGACAATCGAATCTCGGGCTAGTAACATACCAATGACAAAGGGAATAATGTATGTTGACATAGAGATTCGACTGATAAAGATCTTCGTAGAATATGCGGGAACCAACATGAGCATCCAGGTTCCGCTATTGGTTATTGACTGGAGAGGCGTCTCGGTCATGTCTACATAGTTCTCGAACTCGTAGGGTCCGCACGCTTAACGTTCGATGACGATATGTATTATATGAGTTATGTGTTTTGGTGACCGAAGGTTGTTCGGAGTCCCGGATGAGATCACGGACATGACGAGGAGTCTCGAAATGGTCGAGAGGTAAATATTGATATATTGAAAGGTAGTATTCGGACACCGGAAAGGTTCCGGAATGTATCGGGTACATATCGGAGTACCTGAGGGGTTACCAGAACCCCCCGGGGAAAGATATGGGCCATATGGGCCATAGGAGGGAGGCACACCAGCCTACAAAAGGGTGGTGCAACCCTCATAGGGAAGGAGGCCGAATTGGACTAGGGGAGGGGGCGGTGCCCCCCTTTCCTTCTCCTACTCCCTCCTTCCCCCTTTTCCCCTCCGGTAAAAGGAAGGGGGGTGAATCGTACTAGGAGCCCAAGTGGGACTCCTCCCACTTGGGGTGCGCCTAGGACCGGCCTCCTCTTCCTCCCTCCTTTATATACCGGGGGGGGGCTAGAACACACACCAATTGCTCCAAGCCGTGTGCAGCGCCCCCCTCCACAGTTTACGCCTCCGGTCATATTCTCGCGGTGCTTAGACGAAGCCCTGCCCGGATCACATCACCATCACCGTCACCATGTCGTCGTGCTGACAGAACTCATCTACTCATTCGACCCTCTATTGGATCAAGAGCTCGAGGGACGTCATCACGCTGAACATGTGGAGAACTCGGAGGTGTCGTTCAGTACTCGATCGGTCGGAACAAGAAGATGTTCGACTACATCAACCGCATTAAGCAAACATGATGCGGAGCATCCTACGGTCATCACCATGTCAAGAGTCCATTTGGCAAGTGACACGTGCGACCTCTACTTCTCATACATAAAGGTGAATCTTCTCCTTTACACGTGTTCACTTGACCCCTTCGAGGATGGTATACTACTTGACACTCCACTCGTGTGCATGCATAGGTTTGCCGGAGCTTCACGGATGACTAGGAGGAGTGCAAGCGCCAAGGAACAACTACACCATCCGTGAGGAAGGCATGGAAGCAAAGACGGAAGAAGAAGGAGCTGCGGAGTCTACATCGACCGGACGACCGGAAGCCACCGGACGTCCGACCCCCCTACAACGCCCGGACGACCGGACTACACCAGACGTCCGACACCTAGAACTCCAGCCAGCCCAAAAGACCTGCCGACGAGATCTACAGCGACCGGATGACCGATCGAGATCGGACGTCCAACACCTCCCAGGCCACGAACGACCGAGCGCCTCCGAACGACCGGTGCCACCATCACAGAATGCTATTTATGGAAGTCTGAAGACTTCCGAACGTCCGGACCGTCCCGAGCCTCCAGACGTCTGACACCGACCGGACGTCCGACGCCTGTGTGCGCAGCCGCAACCTTTTGGCCTTGTATCCCTCTCCCACTTACCCCTTCGCGGCTAAGACTATACCCTCTCCACCTCCTTTCTAGGGTTAGCAAATATGATAGCTCATTCTTAGGTGAGCTTTGCTCCTACCTCTACTCTTGAGAGAGAGAGACTATCACTCCCATGGAGTTCAAGACCTCCATGTGAGAAGATCCCGAGGGATTCAAGCCCCCTTCATGGGAAGATCCTTCTAGGATTCAAGCCCCCATCTCCTTTGGATTTGGGATGAACTTTACCATGTATCTTTCCTTTTGTTGTTCATGTACCTTTGTGGATCTTGTGTGTTTGATCGTCTAGTGGATGTGTGATTGGACTTGTTCTTGAGTGTTTCCCCTTGTGATTTCTCCCCGTTCTTCCCCGTGTTCATCGTGTTCTTCGAGGGATCCCACTCCAATTGTGAAGGCCTACACCGGGTTAGCCCCATATCATATGGTATCATGAGCCACGTTGATCACGAATTTGGAGTCCCTACCACCGTTTTCTAGCCTTCTTTTGCTTGATTTCGTCCTAAATTTCGAAAATCCCCACCAAAATAGCCCCAATTTTTTTGTGATTTGTTGGTTTGATGATGTTTTGTTGATTTTTATCCATGGATTTGCTTGGTTTCGAGTGGATCTAGCATTTCCTCAAGTTTCCCCATCTTCCATCCACGAAATCTCATCAATTTTGACCCCGAAATCTCCATTTTCCGCCCAAAATCGCGCCCCGGATCTCGGATCTCGCGTTGACCCCGACCCATCGGACGACCGGCGTTTTAGGGACGTCCGGACCCCCACGAAGCACCGGATGTCCGACCTTTCCCGAACAACCGGAACCCCAAACCCGAGCTGAATTTACGGATTTTCGACCCGACCGGACGTCCAGCGACCGGACATCCGTCCATTTATGGACGTCTGTAACCTGTAGTTTTAGACTTCGGCTGATTTTTGTTTCGGCCATAACTAATTCACCCGAACTCCGATTTTGACGTTCTTTAGCTCGTTTTGAAGCTCTTGACATCCCCCTTCCCACAAAAATACTACAAACATCATTTGACTCCATAAAATTTTCTAAAATTTGGCATGTTTGCCTAGGCCTTCCACCACATCATCCGCATTACCACAACCGACTTCCGCAACCTAACCCATTTTGATCCCCATATCATTAGTGGTTGTTTGAGTAGTGACTAGAGTCTCCTAAGGTGTTTCGGCTACTTAGGGATGGTTGCTTGTTCATCAACCACCACCACCATTTCCGCATAGGCTTACCCACCATACACTTCCGACAACCCAACATAACCCAATTGTTGTTTGAGCTTGTTTGAGTTGTGGCTTGTGTCTCCTAAGGTGTTTCGGCTACTTAGGGACGGCAACTTAAACTTCAACTTGCATAGCCCATCATTTCACTTCCGCATTGCCGAGTGCAAACCACCACCGCTTGTCCGCTACCACCATTTGACATTTGCCTTTGGAGATTTAGTTTGTGGTTTTTCCATTTCCTAGGGTGTTTCGGCTATCTAGGAACGGGTCGACATCGGCAACACCGCCTCTCATCATTGCCAAGGATGGTAACCTCGACGACACCATTGTATATTACCCTTGCAATTGCATTGTTAACCCCTAGCCCATTTTGCGTTACTTGCCTATCGAGACTAGCCATTTGAGTATTGCCGGCAACGTTACTTGTGCACATTAGTGATCTTTGATCTACACCTTCCATTGCATACATACCATATCATATTGGTATTATCTTGCTATCATATCATCTCTTGTGCCACAAGTTTGTTCCCGCATATACACTATTGCTATCTTGGTTTGTGCATTGTGCAAAGTGGCCATACAAAAAAAAAGAATAAGCTTTTAAGCAAAGAAAAAGAGTGAGCAAAGAGCTTGTAAGCAATAGCCATAGCATCACAATATATCATATATGATTGTCCTGGATCTTCTTGTGAGAAACACCGGGAACCATACATACATAGCATACTTGGGGTAGAAAGTTTATCCATTTTGCATCTTATAGGTTGTGCACAAGTGTCGTATCCGCCTATAGAGCAATCGTGCTAGCGTCTCTCTTGAGTTGTGCAACATGAGCGTTTTCTGTGGATTCCACATTTTGTGCTCATTCCTAGTTGCACGACCCCATTTATCTATCCGTGTGTGTGTTTTCGTGTGCCACATATTGCTAATGGTCTACTTGTTTCGCTTGCGAATTTGTGAATCTTTTTCAACATTATTGACTCTTGCTAACATTTTGCATCAAATTTTTGTGCCACTATCCTCACCGAGCTCTACCATAAGCTTTACTTGATAGGTGTGAGTGAACAAGTCCGGTACCAATTCCACTATTCTTTCATTTCACATTGAGTGAAACGGGTTACATCCTCAACTTTGGGAAAAGGTAACTTGGTATTGTTTATCTCATTTCCTACTCACCTTTGCTCGAGTCTTGTGATGGATAGGCAAGGCATTTCACCTTTGTTCTACAACAACAACGAGGAGTCCGATGCCATGAAAAACAACTCCGACGCCAAGATGCAAGCTAAAATGGAGGAGATCAAAGCCCTCATCAAGTCCTACAAGCGATCTTCCTCATCTTCAAGAAGACGCTCAAGAGCACATCCTTCCGAGCTACCATCTCCGGCAAGATCACATCAGCATCGACACCATCACCAACAAGAATGTGAAGGTCAAGAGCTCCACACCAACAACCGCTCGACGACTTCGCCATCTCCCTTGGCATCTTTGCCAAGTGACTTCAAGGCATCTTCACCTTCGGACATACTGCATCTTCGCCAACAAGCACCCTAAGACTACATTCAATAGAATCTCCCCAAGCTCAAGTCCACGACTTCCACGAGCTACTACGACCTCGACATCGACCACGCGATTCCTTTCTATGGAACTCAAGAACCCGAGGAGTACCTTGAGTGGGAGTGTTTGATGGACGACTACCTCAAGCTACATCAAGTCCCTTCCGAAGATCAAGTGAAGTGCGCCACAAGAAACTTCCACAACTACGCATTGGCATGGTGGCTTCACACACCTTCGGAGGGCTACGATATGAGTTGGCCCAAGACGAAGAGAGCTTTGCGGCGACAGTTCGTTCCTCCAACCTACACGAAACAATTTCGACGCCAATTGGAGAACACCATCCAAGGATCCAAGTCCATCGACAAGTACTTCAAGGAGATAAATATTGCCTTGCGACGAGCCGGCGTGGACGACCCCATTTCGATGAAGTTCCACTTCATGATGGGATTAAACAACGACATCTCCAAGACTATCTTCCTCGAGAACTACAAGTCCATCAACGACTACTACATTGGTGCTCTCAAGGCAGAACACGAACTCATGAAGGCCAAGGCTTCTCCACCCCAAGGCGTGGACGACCCCATTTTGATGAAGTTCCACTTCATGATGGGATTGAACAACGACATCTCCAAGACTATCTTCCTCGAGAACTACAAGTCCATCAACAACTACTACATTGGTGCTCTCAAGGCGGAACACGAACTCATGAAGGCCAAGGCTTCTCCACCCCAAGCACACTTCACGGCGACCAAGCTCTACGACAAGCATGAGGCTAGTACCACCACAATATCCAAGCCCGACGAGCTCCAAGACGATGCTCCCAAGTTCGACTTCACCTTCATCCCTCTTTGTGGCATTGATGATGCCGAGTCTACCATGACTCTTTTTCAAGAAGGTGCGGCGACGAGTACGACTACGGAGACCCTCAAGGACCAATCTTTGGAGGTGAGTGACAAGGTGGCGAGCAAGGATGATGCTTCCATCTTAGAAGGCGAGAGTGATGATGTGCCATCTTCGGCCTTCATCCACGGCGACGATGATAAGATGATCGAGCATGGGATTTTCCCTTCGGTCATGGAGAGTGATGATGTGCCATCTTCGGCCTTTATCCACGGCGACGATGACGAGATGGTTGAGCATGGGATTCTCCCTTCGACCACGGCGACGTATGGTGACTTGAGTGACTTGTGCCACCATATTGAGAGTGAGAGTGACTTCACCACTAGCCCCATATATGATGTATTGCCACAAATCCCATGTGAGGAGAGCCACAACCCCCACCACTTGAGTGAGATGAGTGACTCCACCATATGTGACTTTGAGTGCACCTACTTTGAGGGAGTGAGTGAACCACCACATAGAGAGAGTGTGATAGTTGATAGGTCTTGTGAGGCCATTTGCATTTCTAACAACTTGACCTCTACCTCTATTGTGTCTTCTCATTTGGTGCTAGGTCCCATTTATGATGACGCGCCGATCCTCGACGACTTCGTCCTTCCTTTGGACAAGACGATGGCCATGGCGGAATATGATGCACCCCCCACATGGTTCCATCGCGATGAAGATGACCACCATTTGGTCTTTCCCACCTCACCTACACCACTTGAGTGGAATGAAAAAGGTAACATAGGTGAAGGTGATGCTCTAGTCCCACTAGTGGACATTCTTGACATTGATTGCTTGCATGATGTTGATCCACCTAGTACTTTGCTTCATGCTAGTATGATTTCCCCATGTGATGATTTGCCCATTTATGATGAATATGATGATTCTCACATGGAGTCTATTAGTAGTGATGCCATGTTACATAGGATTTCTTGTGACAATTCTTTAGGTCACATCATGTTTGCTAATCCGCTTGACTTGTCATATGCTATGCATGAGATCAACCATATGTCTTATTTGCAATCTCTTCATAGTGAATATGCATATGCCATTAAAATAAACCCAATTTGCACATATGGCATAGATGACAAGCCCATGGTTATTGGCATTTGTTTTTCTTGTGATGATATTGATGTGCTCCCTTTGCATCCTTTATCTCATATGGCATGCCATACCCACCTAGCTTTGGATATGCATTGTTTTGGATGTTGTCCATTTTCTCCATGTGATGTTTCCGATATTGCTCATGAGCAGACCCCCATAGTTTCCTCATGCATTGTAGGAGATTTTGATCCAGCCCATTCATTGCATGATCCCAATATTTGTGTGCACCATATGCTCCCCATGAATGAAAATGCCATTGATGTGCCATATACTTGTATTCTCATTTTGCATCCCCATCGTGTCATACATAACAACTATTCTTTCATGATGGATGACATGTTCATATACCATGCATCAAATTTCTTTGAGCGATGCTTATCTTGTGCTAATTCAAATGTGCACATACACATCATGTTGGATGATGTGTACATTTTCCACGTGCACAATTTCTTTGGTTTGTGTCTCTTTTGTGTAGGTACCCATGACTATTTGTCAACCTCGCAATCCCACGAGTTGACAAAACGAGCTCTAGAGAGCAACGATGATTTGGGATCCCATGGATTGTCTTTCCCACCGCTCTCTTCACGCACAAACTTCGCGCATTTCTTCTACATGGCCCTCACTTGGCTATGGGTTGTTGTCCATTACATATTATATTCCCATCTTACCATGTTCACTTTGCATGATATGCTTATTACTATGCCTTTGCCATGCAATTGTGACCCATGCTTTGCTTTACACATGTGATTGATTCTAGCACTTGTATGTGTATTTCCAAGCTTGGTGGAGACATTGCTCATTATTGCCATGTTCCATTTGTGACCCATTCCTATGATGATACTATGATCTTGCTTTGTGTTCGTGCTTGTGATATGTCATGTGCATTGTCTATGCCTATTATTTGCTCACATGACATGATTGCCATGATTTACTCTAGTGTGTTGCATCTTCGCCCCACTAGTTTGCATGACTTGATTGAGATGCTTGCTTATGTTGCATCACCCATGATTCATACTTGCTCATTTCATGTGGTTGATGACAACCATCTATATGCTTTGCACATGATTCATGTTGCTTCTTGTCATATAGCTCCATGTGTTGCCTCTCTCATGCTAGATGATTTGCCATGTATTGAGTGCAACAATGATTCTCTTCTTGCTCATGAGATTGCCCCCATGGCATTCTCGCATATATTTGGAGATTTCGACATAATTCTTGTGAAGCATGCTTGTCTTACTTCTTTGCACCACATACCTAGTGCCATGAATTTAGCCATTGTTGCATCATATTATTCATGCACTTGTGCTTCTAATGGTTTTGTGCAAAAGATGAGAACCATCATGATGGATGATGTGTTTGTCTACCATGCGCATACTTTCTTTGTTTTGTTTTGTGCATGTGTAGGATACTTGGACTTTGTGTCAACTTCCACTTCACGTGAGTTGACCATTCGAGCTCTTGAGAGCGAGCCTCATACTTTCTACCACGACTCGCCTCTACACCGCATTTGCTTCCACTTCAGCATTGTGAAGAATGCACAAGGACACGCCTTCAAGGTAAACCTGGGCAAACGTCGGGCCGGGCCGGGTTTCGGGCCGGGCTTGTAAAAGCCCGACCTTCATTTCTCAAGCCCGAGCCCAGCCCGAAGCCTGAAATACTCCATATTTTCAAGCCCGAGCCCGGCCCGAAATCAAGCCGGAAGCCCGGAAGCCCGGCCCTAATGCTATTTTTTAGTACGCACACGTGTAAGCCCGGCCCGAAGCCCGAAAGCCTGGCCCGAAATACAGAAAAAATGAAGCCCGAGCCCGGCCCGAACTATCTTTCGGGCTGCAAAACAAAGCCCGAGCCCGGCCCGAATGTCAAGCTCGGCCCGGCCCGGCCGGGTTTTTCGGGCCGGGCTCGGGCCGGGTCGTCGGGCCGGGCTCGGGCCGGGTCGTCGGGCCGGGCTGCCCATGCCCGGGTTCACTTCAAGGTGACATCCTTCTTGAGCTTGGATATTGTGGATCATACTTCATGTGTTGCTTGCACCATTTGCACGCATGTTCGAGATAATGCTTTCACCCATGATTGCCACATTTCCATGCTTCATGATATATATACCTTGTGTGTTGCATCCAATTCTTGGTCCACTTGCTACTATCATATGATTGGTTGCACCAATATCATTTCTTCACATATGCCATGTCCCTTTGCCTATCACATGCTTGACTTGATTGCCTCACACATGATGAACACTTGCTCTTTCTATTGTGTTGAGTGCCACACTATATTCACTACACCCTATGCACATTATGCTTGGATTGTCTTGCACTTGACCCACGTGTTTAGACACTTCATTTTATTTGGTGTTGTGAATACTTCCTATGCCTACCATAGACCTTTCAATGAGCAATTTGTGAATGCTTGCTATGACCTCGAGGTAGATGCTTATTCTCTTGTCACACATATTTGCATCTCTACCTCACATTTGCATACTTGTCCCCATGATATCTTTGCTTGTGCTCGATTGATATGCTTACATGCCATGTCACAATCCTTTGTAAAACCATATGCTATGCTTGATGACAACACTTGTTTGGTGAATCACCTCTTCAATGCTTGGTTTTGCACTAACGCTAACCACATTTGTTTTTCCAAGTGTTTGTTCTATTTGCTCCTTTTGAAGGAATCACAAGACGGTGCGACATTGGAGAGTGCCCATTTAGAGCTACTAGACTATGAGTGCTTGGTGATCAACAACTTCGACACGGCACCGCCATCTCTTTCCCATGGTGATTTGGTTTTTGATTCGAGGTCGGATCTTTTCCAAGGGGGAGGGGATGATGCGGAGCATCCTACGGTCATCACCATGTCAAGAGTCCATTTGGCAAGTGACACGTGCGACCTCTACTTCTCATACATAAAGGTGAATCTTCTCCTTTACACGTGTTCACTTGACCCCTTCGAGGATGGTATACTACTTGACACTCCGCTCGTGTGCATGCATAGGTATTGCTGGAGCTTCACGGATGACGAGGAGGAGTGCAAGCGCCAAGGAACAACTACACCATCCGCGAGGGAGGCATGGAAGAGAAGACGGAAGAAGAAGGAGCTGCGGAGTCTACAGCAACCGGACGGCCGGAAGCCACCGGACGTCCGGCCCCCCTACAGCGCCCGGACGAGCGGACTATGCCAGACTCCGACACCTGGAACTCCAGCCAGCCCAAGAGACCTGCCGACGAGATCTACAACGACCTGACGACTGACCGAGATCGGACGTCCGACACCTCCCAGGCCACGGACGACCGAGCGCCTCCGGACGACCGGTGCCACCATCACAGGACACTATTTACGGAAGTCCGAAGACTTCCGGACGTCCGGACCGTCCCGAGCCTCCGGACGTTCGACATCGACCGAACGTCCGACGCATGTGTGCACAGCCGCGGCCTTTTGGCCTTGTATCCCTCTCCCACTTACCCCTTCGTGGCTAAGACTATAAATAGACCCTCTCCACCTCCTTTCTAGGGTTAGCAAATATGATAGCTCATTCTTAGGTGAGCTTTTCTCCTACCTCTACTCTTGAGAGAGAGAGAGACTACCACTCCCATGGAGTTCAAGACCTCCATGTGAGAAGATCCCGAGGGATTCAAGCCCCCCTTCGTGGGAAGATCCTTCTAGGATTCAAGCCACCATCTCCTTTGGATTTGGGATGAACTTTACCATGTATCTTTCCTTTTGTTGTTCATGTACCTTTGTGGATCTTGTGTGTTTGATTGTCTAGTGGATGTGTGATTGGACTTGTTCTTGAGTGTTTCCCCTTGTGATTTCTCCCCGTTCTTCCCCGTGTTCATCGTGTTCTTCGAGGGATCCCACTCCAATCGTGAAAGATTGGCCTACACCGAGTTAGCCCCGTATCAAAACGCTTCCGCTTTCGGTCTACAAGGGTACGTGGACACACTCCCCCCCTCTAGTTGCTATGCATATCCTAGATAAATCTTGCGTGAGCGTATGTTTTTTTTGAAATTGCATGCTACGTTTCCCAACATCATCGGCTCCTTAATATGTGTAAACATGATTGAAGAATGCAATACTACCTCAGGAGGTGCGCCATTGGCACCTAAACCCCTAGTAACATACATTTAGCACTCCCTCTCTAATCTCTATGCATAAGGCCCTTCCCAGTGCTCCAAGGTGTACAGGTGCTATGGACGCCACATAGACAAAAAATGATGTGACAAAGCAATTAAAGAGGAGAGAGAACATTATGGTGACCCAGGAAGAAACAGTGCTAAGCACGCAAACCTATGTAAAAAGACTACCAACCAATACATGAGGGAGTTTAATTATTAAAGAATTCCATGAGGGAATCTTAGCTACAAAAGCTAAGCACCTATGCATCGAGGAGACTAGTTGCTAAGATTTTAAATATACTTAGCACCTCATCTAAGCACCCATGCATTGGAAGAGGCCTAAGCACATCTTTAATTAATATACTTTTCTTACATATTAACCACAAGGAGACAAATAACTTTCAGCGAAACTTTAACAAACCAAAACCTTTTTAACATGGCAAGGAATTTGTCTAGTTTTAATAGCAATACTAGTAGATACCCTGTATGTTGCAGGGCTAATTGAGCAAAACAATTCTTTAGGAATAACAACATAAAATATTATACCTCAAACATGATTAAAAAAGGGAAAATAATCGTTTAGATTAAGCACATAGCGTTTTTCTATGGTGGACACATAACAAAGAAATAAATGTCTCAATTGTTGACATGTTGCACGTATAACTTGGCAATGATTAAACATTCTTCTCGAGTTAAGAATCGTTTTTACCACCCTTTTCCCTTTTCACCGTTTGGTATGAAGGTTATAAAAAGGTATAATTGGTTTTATGGCCCTAGTTGTGTCTCACTCGACATGATTGCCCCTAATTTCCAAAAGCCAGCGGTTCTGTCCAACCCACTTTGGTCGTCTTGTGCTTTTGCCCTTTGACCGTCACTTTGAAAACTTCATAACTAATTCATACTAAATCAAAAAATGCAAATAAGATACCAAAATGTTCGGAAAAACATCACTTGTATGTCAATGTCACTTGCATTCATGACAAAAGTGTTGGTAAGTGCCCATACGAGTTTTAGCTCTTATCATACCACCATGAACAGTAAAATCTTCAAATTTTCAAAAAAATCCAAAAAATTTGGTGTCGAGGAATGAAAAATGTTTTCAGTGCTTGCCAAGTTTCATGAAGAATGACAACTATGGAAGTCATGGCAAAAAAAAACAATCAACACTCTAAAATAGATTGTTTTTTTCATGACTTCGACAAATGTCCTTCCCTAATGAAACTTGGCAAGCACTTAAAACATTTGTCATTCTTTGACACCAATTTTTTTTGTATTTTTTTGAACTTTTAAGATTTTATTGTTCATGCTGGTGTGATAAGAGATAAAACTCGGATGAGCACTTACCAACACTTTTGTCATGAATGCAAGTGACATTGACATACAAGTGAATTTTTTTCAAACATTTTGGTATCTTATTTGCATTTTTCTGATTTAGTATGAATTAAATATGAAGTTTTCAAAGTGACGATCAAACGGTCAAAGGGCAAAAACACAAGACGACCAAAGTGGGTTGGACAGAACCGTTGGCTTTTCGAAATTAGGGGCAATCCTATCAAGTGGGACACAACTAGGGGCATAAAACCAATTATCCCTATAAAAAATATTGCTCGGTCAGATCACTAAAGTAGTGATCTAAAAAGTCTTATATTAGTTTACACAGGGAGTACAAAGGAGAAAATAGCTAGACCCAATCATGCTAACCTCAACATGTGAGTGCCTTTAAAATGAGAGGTGCAATGGGCAGGTTGGGTACTTGAGGGCCACAACCACATTATCTAAAACATTCAAATAATGTAACCAAATGTATATTCACTTCCTCCATTTTTTTGCCTAAACATTGTACTAGTAAATACGAGAGGGGGTACAACGGAGAAAATAGCTAGACCTAATCATGTTAACCTCAACCTGTGAGTGCCTTTAAAATGAGAGGTGCAATGGGCAGGTTGGGTACTTGAGGGCCACAACCACATTATCTAAAACATTCAAATAATGTAACCAAATTTATCTTCACTTTCTCCAATTGTTTGCCTAAACATTGTACTATTAAATACAAGAGGGAGGTTGTCAGACTTTCATATATCACGTAAAAATTAAAACACTATGAACATAGTTAAAAGGATCGATATGGTTGACTAGAGGGGGGTGAATAGGAAACTAACAATTTTTAGACTTTTCTTTAACAATTTAAACCTTGCAACGAAATAGGTTGTCTAGATGTGCAACTACATGGACAACCTATATGATGCAAAGACAACAAGCACACTAGCAAGCAATAGATACAACACAAGTAAGCTTGCAAAAGTAAAGGCACAAGATAACCAAGAGTGGAGCCGGTGGAGACGAGGATGTGTTACCAAAGTTCCTTCCTTTTAAGGGGAAGTACGTCTCCGTTAGAGCGGTGTGGAGGCACAATGCTCCCCAAGAAGCCACTAGGGCCACCGTAATCTCCTCACGCCCTCACACAATGCGAGATGCCGTGATTCCACTATTGGTGCCCTTGAAGGCGGCGACCGAACCTTTACAAACAAGATTGGGGCTATCTCCACAACACTTGGAGGCTCCCAACAACACCACGAAGCTTCACCACAATGGAGTATGGCTTCGAGGTGACCTCAACCGTCTAGGGTGCTCAACACCCAAGAGTAACAAGATCCGCTAGGGATAAGTGGGGGGAATCAAATTTCTCTTGGTGGAAGTGTAGATCTGGGCCTTCTCAACCAATCCCGAGCAAATCAACAAGTTTGATTGGCTAGGGAGAGAGATCGGGCGAAAATGGAGCTTGGAGCAACAATGGAGCTTTGGGGGAAAGAGGTAGGTCAACTTTGGGGAAGAAGACCCTTTATATAGTGGGGAAACCAAACCAACCGTTATTCCACTGAGCAGCCCCGCACAGAGCGGTACTACCGCTTGGGCAGGGCGGTACTACCGCTTAGGGCGGTACTACCGCTCTTACCCAGCGGTACTGCCGCGCTGACAGGGTCCTGACCCCAGGGCGGTACTACCGTGGGGGTAGGCGCGGTACTACCGCTTGGAGCGGTACTACCGCCACTACTACCGCCCTTAGTACCGCAAAACTCGACACGAAAAACTTCGTTCTTGAATCGAGGCGGCAGTAGCCCGGAAGCACTGCGGTACTACGGCCGAAGACCACAAGTGGTACTACCGCTTGGGAGCGGTACTACCGCTCTGGGAGCGGTACTACCGCTGGGGTGCTTCAGCGGTACTACCGCTGTGGACCGTGGTACTACCGCTGGGGCAGGACAAGGCATACTCAGGGGGAAAAGGGCAGCTCCAATGAAGCGGAAGGAAAACGACGGGTGTGATATGGATGTGTACGTGTTGATTCCACCCTAGCCTTACCAAAGCGGATCCCCTCTTGATAGTACGGTGACTCCTACGAAACTAGTCCACCAACAACGAGACGAAGGAGCTACACCATCTTGAATAAAACACCGAGGGGAGATAATCGTCTCGTGCCAAAGGATGAATCTCTGAAAGAACTTAACGCACACGATTAGTCCGCACAAGCATTGTCATCAATCACCAAAACATCTTGGGGATAAATATGCCCTTACAATCTCCCCCTTTTTGGTGGATTGATGACAATACGGGATTTGCACAAAATGAGAGATATAGAACATGCACAAAAACCCCAACGTCCTAAAATGTAGATGAGCTCCCCCTAGATGTGTGCTATCTAGGATAAGTGCTTTGGACTGCACGGCACACATGCTAGGATCAATGCTCCCCCTACACTTTAGAGACCAACCACCTAAACGGGGTAAAGGAGAGTAGCAAAGATAACTTAATAGGATAAGCATGCAACTCATAAGCTAACTTAACAGGATAAGCATGCAACTCATAAGCTAGATAATGACATAGATAATGATACTGGAAAGATAAGGTAGCATATGTCTCACACCATATGACTCGAACTTAGGTCTCACTGACAAACCAAACAAAGCAAATGCGAGGAAAACACAAACACAAGAGATGGAAGACACAAAGCACAAATCCCTAAACTCTCTCCCCCTTTGGCATCGAGACACCAAAAAGGAGAGGGAGTGTTGCTACGGCTCCAGGTGAGAGAAAACGAGGGACACACACATCAGAGCTCAGCAGGATCATCTGCGCCACCGTCGTCAGTCTGGAAGTGCTCGGCATCAGAATCGGTCCACGGGCAGTGCTGCTGAATCCACTCCTCCTCCTCGGTAAGCTGGTCCTCAGACCCACTGATAACTGTAGCACCCAACTGACGCATGAGCTCCTTGTGGCGACCTCGGGCCTTCTTCTCAGCCACATGAGTCATGTACTGACTGTGAGACTCCATGCAGAACAACTTCTTCATCTTGAGCTTGAGCTTCTTTGCCCAAGAGGGCTCTGCCTCAGAAGGCACGTAGTCATCATCATCATCCTCAGCCCCAGTCTCCTCCTCGGTCTCCATGGCAGTAGCAGACGAAGGAACTCCAGTCCTAGGGGCCTGAGTGCCCCAGTTATCCTTCTTCCTCAAACGCTTGACATCGTGAGAGACCAACTCTCCAGTCTCCAGTAACACCTGGGGATAGACACGATCCCAGGCCTTCTCAATGAGCAGCATGATGAACGGACCATAAATCGGGCACTTGCGCTCGGAGATAGCAGATAGCAGCTCAGACCACATAACATGAGAGATATCCAAGGACTCTCCCGTGTTCTGTCCCTTCTCATGCTGGCAGAAAAGAAGCATGTCCACGAGATAGGAGTGAACCTGGTCCAGATTCCCGATACGAGGGAAAAGAGTCTCTCTGAAGATACGGTGAAGGATATCCAGATAGGCAGGCAGCTCATAGGTTTCCTTCTTCGTCTCAGGGTTGATCCTCAAAGTGCAGTAGGGCCATAGAGCTTGCTTGTGAGTGGCGTTGGTGCGGCGGTGGGGGCGAAAGCCGACAGAAGACTCAAGACCTAGATCTTGCACCCCAATCAACTCCATGAAAGCTTTCCACTTGACTGAAAGCAACTTGCCATTGGTCATCCAAGTCAGTGTCCTGTCCTCATCAGTCCCAAGGTGAACCATGGCATAGAATTGGGCCACAATATCAGCATCATAATCCTTGTTGAATTGCATGATCCCAAGAATGTTCAGTTGAGTGCACATCTGAAGAGCTTCACCAAAGTATTCAGGATCTTTCTCCATATGGTCGGTGTCGATGGAGTGCATGTTGACATAGAGGTTCTTCTTGGCTTTGAGAACATCAAAGAAGATGGCAAACAGGAACCTGTTCCAGAATGGACGGTTGACCAAAGTGGGATCTTGGTCTTCCTCATACGGGTTGCGGCGGTGCCTTTACCAGAACTCCTTGGGTGGCATTTCTGGCACGGTTTTGCCAGGCTTTGGCTTGACCCCAGGCTTCTTCTAGAGTTGAGGTGGAGGTGGAGCACTAGAAGAACCTCCGGCAGGCTTGGTGGTGCGGTAGCGCTTGGACGTGGCACGACCGGGGTTGACACGACGAGCCTGATGTTCAGGAACCTCATCACCTGGAACCACACACAAGAACACGCAAACAACCAGAAAGAACGAGAATAAGCCACAAAACACGAGCAAAAAGGATCACTAAGAGGTAGGAATATGGTGGAAACTGGTAGAGGGCGGTAGTACCGCGACCCGCGAGCGGTAGTACCGCTCCAAGCGGTAGTACCGCTCTGGAGAGAGCGGTAGTACCGCTCGAGGCGGGGAAACAGCAGTTTCCTACTGCCGTGGTCAGATCCGGTACTACCGTCCTACCAAATTCAAAAATACTCCAACCAAACACTAATCCAAACTGTCTAGAAGCATTCTCCATCCTACTCAAGCCTAGATCTGGCCAAAAATCTAGAGATGCAACTGCTATTGCCCCTAAGAAGCTAGATTGGAAATCTAGACAAAAGGAAACAGGGAACGGGTGCAATACCGGCATCCATGGCAAGAGGACAAGGTGGGATCGACTCCACCGAAGGAAATGGAGAGGAGCGCAACGGAGAGGGAGATCCGCCGGAGCCCTCCCGCGGCGCCGGTTGCTGAAGAGAGAGTAATAGAGCGAGGGGGCGAGCGAATGGGTATGGGGGAGAAGAAACTCCCCCTGCCCCCGATATAACCCCCTGCCCGCGCCTCACAGCGGTAGTACCGCGCTGGAGGGCGGTAGTACCGCTAGGAGCGGTAGTACCGCTCACCACCAGTGGTAGTATCGCTTCAGCAACCACATGGCTTCTAGGCCAACGGCTAAAGCTCCAAAAAGACGGAAAGCAAGGCCAAGAGAAAGAGAAGACCAACAAGGCAACACACACACAAACAACGGACCAGAAACCACTCAAACAAAAACAACCACACGAAACAGAGCGAGCTCTGTCCTCTCTCAAGAGAGGGCGGTGGCCAGAGCCACCTATGTTTGAGTCAATTGGTATGGCACCGCGAAGAATTATCCTTGGGCCCATGACCAAAACTCGTCTTTGAAGCACAAGTACCATCAAAAACGGCTAATGTGAAAGAGTTGATCGATTTATGCATAATGGGGGGAGGGAGAGTTCATTGAGAGAACAACACTCCCCCTATGTCCATGCCTACATCTAAGCTAGACAACAAGTTGAGTGAGGTGGGGTGTGCAAGGGTTCAAGTCACATTGCTCGAATCAATGATATTTAGCTCATGCCTTAACTCGCGAAATCTTGCTTCATCCAAGGGCTTCGTGAAAATATCTGCAAGGTTATCATGAGTGTTGACATACTTGAGCTCGATCTCCCCTCGCCTAATGTGATCCCGGATGAAATGATACCGAATCTCAATATGCTTCGTCTTGAAGTGTTGCACCGGGTTGAGAGAAATCTTGATGGCACTTTCGTTGTCACACCAAAGAGGCACTTTGTCACAAATGACACCGTATTCCTTTAAAGTTTGCCTCATCCATAAAAGTTGTGCACAACAACTACCGGCCGCCACATATTCCGCTTCGGTGGACGAGAGAGATACACAACTTTGCTTTTTGGAAGACCAACTCACCAAAGAGCACCCAAGAAACTGGCACCCTCCGGAAGTGGACTTCCTATCCACTTTGTCTCCCGCCCAATCGGAATCCGTAAATCCTTCAAGCTTGAAGTTTGCCCCTCTTGGGTACCATAGGCCAAAGTTTGGGGTATGAGCCAAATATCGAAAGATTCGCTTGACCGCCACATAGTGACTTTCCTTTGGTGCGGCTTGAAACCGTGCACACATCCCCACACTCAACATGATATCCGGTCTAGATGCACAAAGGTAAAGCAAGGAACCAATCATGGAGCGATATACCTTTTGATCCACCGCTTTACCATTGGGATCAATGTCAAGTTGGCACTTGGTGGGCATTGGAGTAGAAGCCGGCTTGACATCACTTAGCTTGAATCTTTTTAGCATGTCTTGAGTGTATTTGGCTTGGTTGATGAAGGTTCCTTCTCTTCTTTGTTTGATGTCAAAACCAAGGAAGAACTTCAACTCTCCCATCGAAGACATCTTGAACTTAGAGGTCATGAGAGCGGCAAATTCTTCATTGAAAGCTTTGTTAGGAGAACCAAAGATAATGTCATCAACATATAGTTGGCACACAAACAACTCCCCTTTGACCTTCTTAGTAAAAAGAGTGGGATCGATTAGCCCAACTTCAAATCCACGATCTTGTAACAACTCGGTAAGGTGGTCATACCACGCACGTGGGGCTTGTTTAAGGCCATAGAGTGCCTTATCGAGTTGATACACATGATCCGGGAAGTAAGGATCCTCGAACCCGGGGGGTTGCTTGACATAAACCAACTCATTAATGGGACCATTAAGAAAAGCACTTTTCACATCCATTTGTTGCAACTTAAAGTTGTGATGGGAAGCATAAGCAATCAACAAACGAATGGATTCAAGGCGAGCAACGGGAGCAAAGGTTTCACCGTAGTCGATACCCTCGACTTGGGAGTAGCCTTGTGCTACCAATCTTGCCTTGTTGCGAATGATGTTCCCATGAGCATCTTGCTTGTTCTTGAAGATCCACTTGGTTCCAATGATGTTATGGTTCCCCGAAGGCCTTGGCACCAATCTCCACACCTTGTTGTACTCGAAGTTGTTGAGTTCTTCATGCATGGCATTGAGCCAATCCGAGTCTTCGAGCGCCTCATAGACCTTATGGGGTTCAACACAAGAGACAAACGCGTGATGTTCACAATAGTTTGCTAATTGTCTACGAGTGCTTACCCCCTTTCTTAGGCTTCCAACCACATTCTCCATGAGATGACCTTTGGTGGTGAGTTTGGAAGCAATCTTCGCGGCACGACGCTCTAATTCCTCCTCGGATGTGGAAGGAGGAGGGTTCACTTGATCATCTTGAGCGTCGTCATGAGCTTGTTCTTGATCTTGAGCTTGCTCATGATCTTGAACTTGCTCGAAGGGGAGAACTTGACCTTGGGCATCATGTGGAGGTTCACCACCATCTTGAGATTGATCTTGCCCTTGGTCTTGTTCCCGAGGTTGAGGGCCTACACTTTGTTCTTCGGAAGCGTGTGGGTCTTGAGTAGGTGAAGGCTCCACTGGAGTGGAGCATTGTCCTTCTCCTTCGGCCACAAGGGGTTCCTCAATGGGTAGAATATGACCAATACCCATTCTTCTTATGGCTTGGGGAGGAATTTCATCACCTACATCACAAGTACCACTTTGCTCCACTTGGGAGCCGTTATTTTCGTCAAACTCCACGTTACACGTCTCCTCAATGAGTCCGTTGGACTTGTTGAGAACACGGTAAGCATGAGAGTTTGTAGCATAACCAACAAATATGCCCTCATGAGCTCTAGCCTCGAATTTAGACAAACGAACACCTTTCTTGAGAATGAAACACTTACACCCGAACACCCGGAAGTACTTGAGATTGGGCTTGTTCCCGGTGAGTATCTCATACGGAGTCTTGTTCAAGCCTTTGCGGAGATAGAGCCGATTGGATGCATGACATGCAGTGTTGATGGCTTCGGCCCAAAAGTTGTATGGAGACTTGAACTCCGCCATCATGGTCCTTGCCGCATCCATCAACGTCCGGTTCTTCCTCTCCGCAACACCATTTTGTTGAGGGGTATATGGTGCAGAATATTGATGCTTGATCCCCTCATCACTAAGAAACTCATCCAAGGTGTAGTTCTTGAACTCGGTGCCGTTGTCACTTCTTATTGTCAGGATCTTTGCATTATGTTGACGTTGAGCTTCATTTGCAAAGTCGATGACGGTTTGTTGAGTCTCACTCTTCCTCTTGAAGAAGTATACCCAAGTGTATCTTGAATAATCATCCACAATCACCAAGCAATACTTTCTACCCCCAAGACTATCAAAGGATGGAGGCCCGAAGAGGTCCATGTGCAGGAGCTCCAAGGGTCTCTTCGAGTAGATGATAGTCGTGGGAGGGTGAGCCGTCTCATGAAGCTTTCCTTCGATACAAGCACTGCAAACACGATCTTTGGCAAAACTAACATTCGTTAGTCCATGAACATGGTCCCCCTTGAGAAGACTTTGCAAAGATCTCATATTGACGTGGGCTAAACGGCGATGCCAAAGCCATCCCACATCAACTTTAGCCATTAGGCATGTCGCGGTCTTAGTGGGTTGCTCCGAAAAGTTAATCACATAGAGACCGTTCTCGACATGCCCAACAAAGGCTACTTTAAGAGTCTTGCTCCACAAGAGGGCCACGGTATCAATATCAAAGAAGGTGGCAAAGCCCATGAGTGCGAGTTGACGAACGGAAAGTAAATTGAACGCAAGGGACTCAACAAGCATGACTTTCTCGATCGTTAGATCATGAGAAATGACAACCTTGCCAAGACCCAATACCTTAGAATGTGAGGCATCACCCCATTCGACATTGGTGGGCATAGATGGGATCTTGTGCACGTCCACCACCAAGTCCTTGCTCCCGGTCATATGATTTGTTGCTCCACTATCGAGCAACCATGATCCCCCACCGGAAGCAAACACCTACAAGATATCAATGCTTGGTTTTAGGTACCCATTGAGTAATGGGTCCTTTGATGTTAGTAACAAGGGTCTTAGGAACCCAAATAGACCATTCAATGTACTCATAAGAAGAACCAACAAATTTAGCATAAACATGCCCATCACTAGCACGGCACAACACATAAGAGGGGTTAAAGTCGCCGGCTTTGTTGGGAGAGATGGCTTTGCGCTCTTTGGCATCACCACTCTTCGCATTGTTATTCTTCTCCTTAGGAGCACCCTCTCCCTCCTTCACAAAGGTTTGCTTGAGCGGGGGAGGTCGATTGGTCTTGTTATTCTTCTCCTTGTTCTTCTTCTTGTTCTTGGACTTGGGCGTGAACCCAACTCCCTCCTTGCCCACAACTTCCTTTTGATTGCTCAAAAGGTCATTTAGGTTCTTCTCGCCTTGTATGCATGACACAAGACCTTTCTCGAGTTGTTCCTTCAACTTGGCATTCTCCTCCACAAGATGCACATGCTCACAACATGGGTTAGTAGCATTTGCATTATCAATTAAGACCATGTGAGGAAATGTGGCCTTTTCCTTGGTAAGCTTAACTTGGAGTTGAGCATGAGACTCCTTGAGGTTTGCATGAGCACCTTTCAAGACCTTATGGGCCTTGTCAAGTACATCAAACTCCTCCTTGAGTCTAGCATGATCAACCCCAAGTTTAGCCTTCTCGGAAGTTAGAACACGAGACACAACAAGAGCATGATCAAGATCTTTCTTTAATTTGGCATGGTCATCGTTGTGTGACTCCTCAAGAGCCAAACGATGCCCACGCTCTTTCTCAAGATCATTAGATAGATCCGATATCTCATCGGCATAATCACGACTATGACCTTCCATCTTAGAGATGGTTTCTTCGTGAGCCTCTATCATGTCATTGGCTTCACCAAGTTGTTCCAAGAGAGCAACGAAGTGCTTCTTGGATTTGCCCTTGAGCTTACTCATGAAGGACTCAAATTCATTAACCTCCTCATTAGACCCCTTACCATTATCAAAGTCATCCGTTGAAGGAGGGTTAGGAATAATGGTGGTTTTGATGTTGGGGGTTACCTTGTTGGTGGCCTTAGCCATGAGGCACTTGGCGGTGATGTTCTCGTTAGGTGAATCGAAGAGAGACACCCGGGGAGTTGTGACAATGGCAACGGATGCCATGGCCATTGTTTCACTATCTTCATCATCATCGTCATCCTCACGGTATTCTTCTTGAACCACCAACCCGCGAGTAGGAGTCTTCTTGGTGAAGTTGTTCTTGTTGGGGAAGGACTTGGCTTTGTCTTTTCGGATGAACTTGCCACCATTGTCTTCCCGCTTCTCGTAAGGACAATCCGCAACGAAATGGCTCACATTGCCACAGTTGAAACAAGTTCTAACTCGTTGCTTGCCCTTGAGGCCACTTGAGTTGTTCTTGTTGAAGTTGGGTCTTGTATTCTTCTTACTCCAAAATTGTCTTGAGGCAAGAGCCATGTGCTCATGATAATCATACTTCGTGTCTTCGGGGTTGCTCTCCTCATCTTCCTCTTCTTCTTCTTCTTCCACACTAACCTTGGCCTTCAAGGCAAGATTGGGCTTCTTTGCCCTTTGAGAACGGAGCACCGCATTGTCGGCGGTCTTGTCCAAGATGCTCATTGCAACAAACTCATCCAACACTTCACCTGAGGTCATGGAGTGGAAGTCCGGTCTTTGACGAATGACGGAGGACATGGCCTTGTTGTAGGGCATCATGGCCTTGAGGAACTTGCGCTTGATCCAATTGTCATCCGTGTCCTTGCTCCCATGATCTCGGAGTGCGACCGCGAGTTTGGTCACTCTTCGAAAGAGCTCACGAGGTTCTTCATCCTCTTTCATTGCAAACTCATCGGCTTCATCTTGCACCACTTCATAGTTGGAGCGTTGAATGCTAGCACTTCCTCGATAGAGAGACTCAACACATTTCCATGCTTCTTTAGCCATGACATGAGGTCGAAGATGAGGGAGATCTTCGGGAAGGATTGCATCTTGGATGATGAAGAGAGCACTCTCATTGAATTGATTGTCCACTTCTTCTCGAGGGGTGAAGTTGCTTGGGTCATGAGGATAGAAACCTTCTTCAATGATTCTCCAAAGGTTAGTATTCACATGTTTTAAATGACGCTTGAAGCGATAAACCCAAGAATCAAAATCTTCATTTTTCACATATTTAGGAGGAGGACCGGCATGATTCAAATGAGTAGAGGGGATCGGTCCTCTATACACTGGGGGTTCCACATTGGCAAAGATGCCGGTGCCATTTCTACCACTAGTAGAAGGACTCTTTTCACTGTTAGCTTCCCCCTTGTCGGAGGTAGCATCCGTCACCTTGTTAGTGGGATCACCCACTTTCATCGGCGAGGTAGATAGTTTAAGTCCGTCTAGGAATTCAGAAAACATGCTTTTAACCTCGGCCGTCATGGAGGTTTTCAATGTGTCTAAAGCCACATTGAATTCCTCACGTGAGACCGAGGTTCCCCCTTCGGCCGAAGACGAGATGGGATTCACACCGGAGTGCTCCTCCGCACCGTCGTGGGTGTCAACCATACTCTTCGGACGGCAAAGTCCTTAATAAAGAGACGAGGCTCTGATACCAATTGAAAGGATCGATATGGTTGACTAGAGGGGGGGGTGAATAGGCAACTAACAATTTTTAGACTTTTCTTTAACAATTTAAACCTTGCAACGAAATAGGTTGTCTAGATGTGCAACTACGTGGACAACCTATATGATGCAAAGACAACTAGCACACTAGCAAGCAATAGATACAACACAAGTAAGCTTGCAAAAGTAAAGGCACAAGATAACCAAGAGTGGAGCCGGTGGAGACGAGGATGTGTTACCGAAGTTCCTTCCTTTTAAGGGGAAGTACGTCTCCGTTAGAGCGGTGTGGAGGCACAATGCTCCCCAAGAAGCCACTAGGGCCACCGTAATCTCCTCACGCCCTCACACAATGCGAGATGCCGTGATTCCACTATTGGTGCCCTTGAAGGCGGCGACCGAACCTTTACAAACAAGATTGGGGCTATCTCCACAACACTTGGAGGCTCCCAACAACACCACGAAGCTTCACCACAATGGAGTATGGCTTCGAGGTGACCTCAACCGTCTAGGGTGCTCAACACCCAAGAGTAACAAGATCCGCTAGGGATAAGTGGGGGGAATCAAATTTCTCTTGGTGGAAGTGTAGATCTGGGCCTTCTCAACCAATCCCGAGCAAATCAACAAGTTTGATTGGCTAGGGAGAGAGATCGGGCGAAAATGGAGCTTGGAGCAACAATGGAGCTTTGGGGGAAAGAGGTAGGTCAACTTTGGGGAAGAAGACCCCTTTATATAGTGGGGGAACCAATCCAACCATTATTCCACTAAGCAGCCCTGCACAGAGCGGTACTACCGCTTGGGAAGAGCGGTACTACCGCTTAGGGCGGTACTACCGCTCATACCCAGCGGTACTGCCGCGCTGACAGGGTCCTGACCCCAGGGCGGTACTACCGTGGGGGTAGGCGCGGTACTACCGCTTGGAGCGGTACTACCGCCACTACTACCGCCCTTAGTACCGCAAAACCCGACACGAAAAACTTCATTCTCGGATCGAGGCGGCAGTAGCCCGGAAGCACTGCGGTACTACGGCCGAAGACCCCAAGCGGTACTACCACTTGGGAGCGGTACTACTGCTCTGGGAGCGGTACTACCGCTGGGGTACTTCGACGGTACTACCGCTGTGGACCGCGGTACTACCGCTGGGGTAGGACAAGGCATACTCAGGGGAGAAAGGGCAGCTCCAATGAAGCGGAAGGAAAACGACGGGTGTAATATGGATGTGTACATGTTGATTCCACCCTAGCCTTACCAAAGCGGATCCCCTCTTGATAGTACGGTGACTCCTACGAAACTAGTTCACCAACAACGAGACGAAGGAGCTACACCGTCTTGAATAAAACACCGAGGGGAGATAATCGTCTCGTGCCAAAGGATGAATCTCTGAAAGAACTTAACGCACACGATTAGTCCGCACAAGCATTGTCATCAATCACCAAAACATCTTGGGGATAAATATGCCCTTACAATAGTACTTGTGAAAATCTTCCTCTCATATTTTCTTTGGCTGCTACTTTTTTTAGAGAAACTTCGGCTGCTACTTTATTCTTTGAGAATAACTTTGCCTGCTACTTGTGTCTCCTCACGGCGACTATTTACCAACACTTTTGTCATGAATGCAAGTGACATTGACATACAGGTGATTTTTTTAAACATTTTGGTATCTTATTTGCATTTTTCTGATTTAGTATGAATTAGTTATGAAGTTTACAAAGTGACGGTCAAACGGTCAAAGGGCAAAAACACAAGACGACCAAAGTGGGTTGGACAGAACCGTTGGCTTTTGGAAATTAGGGGCAATCCTGTCGAGTGGGACACAACTAGGGGCATAAAACCAATTATCCCTATAAAAAATATTGCTCTGTCAGATCACTAAAGTAGTGGTCTAAAAAGTCTTATATTAGTTTACACAGGGAGTACAAAGGAGAAAATAGCTAGACCCAATCATGCTAACCTCAACATGTGAGTGCCTTTAAAATGAGAGGTGCAATGGGCAGGTTGGGTACTTGAGGGCCACAACCACATTATCTAAAACATTCAAACAATGTAACCAAATTTATCTTCACTTTCTCCAATTGTTTGCCTAAACGTTGTACTAGTAAATACGAGAGGGGGGTTGTCAGAGTTTCATATATCACGTAAAAATTAAAAAACTATGAACATAGTATTTGTGAAAATCTTCCTCTCATATTTTCTTTGGCTGCTACTTTTTTTTAGAGAAACTTCGGCTGCTCCTTTATTCTTTGAGAATAACTTCGGCTGCTACTTGTGTCTCCTCAAGGCGATTATTTATCGCATTCAGCGAGGTGGAAGGCATTAGGTAAACGGGGTGCGTCCTACTTGAAGCGAGTCAAGTCGGGTTTTCTCCATTTTTTATTTTTTTTGTTTTCTTTTGCATTTTCTTCTTCTCCGTGTTTTTCATTTGTTTCTTTAGTTGATTTCATTTTCATTTTCCTTTGGTTTATTTTGTTTCTTTTTTGGTTTTCCTTTGTTTCTTTTTTTTATTTACATTCTTATATACATGATCAACATTTTTTAAAATACTTTTTAAACATTTTTCTAATACTTGTTCAACATTTGTATATACGTTATCAATATTTTCAAAATGCTTGTTCAACATTTTTTAGATTCTTGTTCAATATTTTTCAAATACATGATCAAATTTTTTTTCAAATACTTATTTAATATTTTTAAATACTTGTTCAATATTTTTAAATACTTGTTCAACAATTCTATATACATGATCAATATTTTTTCAAATAATATTTTTCAAATATTTGTTCAACATTTTTCAAATATGTTTTGAAGAGTGTTTTTTGTAATATATATGTTTAGAATATTTTAAAGTATAAGTAATAGTACAAAAATAAAAGTAAAAAGAATACCAAAAACGTAAAAAAAAACAGGAAAAGGGGGTTGTGGCCTCTCGCGCTCATGGACTGGCCCAACTCTGTTGCCTCGCTAGTGAGCCCGAAGCCAGACTAGCTGAAGGTGAGATATTTATCTAAAAAAGAGTTGGAGGCAAGATATGAGAGCGACTAATTAAGGAGCGCTCCTTCGGGAGCCTCCCCGAGGGTCACTTGGGATGAGCTGAAAGCGCGCCAGTGTCGCGCTCTGGGCGCTCCCTCCGGAATTTCTTTTCCGCACGCGTTTTCACCCTTTTAGATGTTTTTTCATATTTTTTTCTTTAGAATTTCGGTTTTTCATCGTTTTTTAAAAAATAGGTTTTTTTCACGAGAAAATGCGTTTTTTTGCTTCCGCAAGAGGCACGGATTTGCTTCCATGCCTTTCAGAAATGAAAAAAAAACGCATTTTTTTCTTCCATGAGAGGCACGGTTTTGCTTCCGCGAGAGGCACATACATGCCTCTCAGAAATGAAAACAAAACTTGTTTTCTCTTTTTGTCCTTTCATGAGAGATACGGTTTTACTTCCACGAGAGATGACCGTGCCCGTCAGAAACAGGAAAAAAATGCATTTTTTCCCTTTTGTGATAGGCACGGTTTCGCTTCCACAAGAGGCACAGTTTTGCTCCGCGTGAGGCGTGACCGTGCCTCTCAAAAACAGAAAAAACGTGTTTCTCTTTTTTCCTTTCGTGAGAGGCACGGTTTTGCTTTCGTGAGAGACATAGATTTGCTTCCGTGAGAGGCATGGTCGTACCCTTTGGAAACGGGTTTCATAAAGAAAAGAAAAATGTGCTCTCATTTGATTTTTTGTCCGATTTTTTTCCTTTTTTCGTGATTTTTTTGTCAAAACATGTCAATATGGGATCTAATTTTGAAAATCTCGACGTAAGAAATCAAACGGTGAAAACGGTTTGAAATTTGGACGCACGACTTAAGAGATTTTTTTTTGAATAAACGGATCTACGAAGAAAATGGAAAACTCTCAGGTTGCGAAATGCGTCACTTGTTGTAACCTGGGGATGAAAGTTATCTTTGAAAGGAGTACTCCTCAATTAGGGCTGCAAACGAGTCGAGTTCGAGTGAGTTGGATTAGGCTTAGCTCAACTCATACTAAAATTCGAGCAAGCTTAAATTAAGCAAAGCTCAAGGTCGAGCTATAGAAAGTGGCTCGTGCTCAGCTTGTAACAATCTCGAGTCGATCTCAAGCTAAATAAGATGATATTTTTCTGAATAATTGAGGCAAATTTTCATGTAAGATAAGTCACAACATAAAAAAATCACTTTAAATTTTGACTTATTCTTTCTCAAATGAAAATAAGATATCATGAACGAAGTAGCAAGAGAAGAAAACAAAGGTGCATCTTCTCTCAAACTTTGGGAAAAATAACAAGATATTCAACATACGGCTGATCATGCACCATATTGAGGCTAAATTTTCTTCGCTCTTAATTAAGCTTCCATGTTTGTTAGTAAGTAAAATGGAAAAAAAATTGCACACAATATATATGGTAATAAACTAACCATTTCTTAGTAATAGACATGGAAATTATTTAATATACTTATATGATATCGAGTTATCGAGCTAAAACCGAGCGAGCCAATACTGGCTCAAGATCGGCTCGTTTCTCGATCGAGCTATATAAAGTGCTCATACTCACCTCATTTCCTTTCAAATCGATCTCGAGTCGAGCCAGAATAAGAGTCGATCTCGAGCAGCTCACGAGCCTCGAACTTTTGCTGCAGGCCTATCCCCAATTAGTGATTTCGGCGCCCGTGTCTTGTTGGGGACGCCCTTGATAGAGCCCATTTCGTACCAGAAAAGCCCGTATATGAACAAGGCTTGATTTCGGGTGTGATATGACAACAAATGTGATGTGGCTGAGCTGACGGGCCTCTCAAACACGGCTGTTATCTGTCTCCGCGGCTTTTCTCAAAAAAAAAAAAAAAAAAAAAAAAAAAACTGTCTCCGCGGCTGAGCGAATGACCTCCGGCACAGTGGCGGTCGCGGCGTTTCACGGGGAGCCATGGAAGCGACCGGCGCGCCGTCGCCGGCCGCCACTGCGGCTGTGCGGCCACCGCAGAGCCCCTCGCCCCCTCTCCCCCGCCCCCATCACCAGGATGCCTCGGAGCGGCCGCCCCTCGCATTGCCTCTGGTGAGTTCATGGTTGGCTACCGCTTGGTTTTCTCCTCTGCGCCCTGACTCCTTACACCCGTGGGTTTCAGGTTTCGACTGGGGAGGGCGCCGCTGGTGCCTGATGCCGCTGCTGGTCGACGGGCGCCGTGCCGCCATCGTCCGCGCCTTGGGTATTTCAGGCGAGGGCACATCGGAAGCGATGCCGGAGGCGGAGCTGCTGGGCGCCAACTGAACTGTAAGTGCCTGCCACTGCCAAACTGGTACGAATTCAGTCCGTTGGCTGGCCGGACCATCAGAGTGCTGTCCCGTACCAGCGCAATTCCTCGCCTGATTTTAGTGCCGATGCACAATGTGTGGATGGGCGTCGCGGCATGTCAGGGGGGCTGGGATTTCTGACGGATTAAAAATCTGAGAGGGCCTGGCAAGAATTCGGATAGAGAGTGAAGTGTCGGGCACAGTGGGCGGCAGGCACAGGATGAAAGATTTCATTTGCACTTGGGTTGGGCTGGGGAGCACGCCAGCATGTGCTTGCTGAGTAGGTGCGCATTCATGCTTCTCTTCACCTTGACTTTCACCTTTAAGTTTTCCTCTGAAATATGTTGGGACTTTTGTGGTCTGCAATGACATGACCAGGATAAATCTGAAAACTTCTCCATCAAAGCTTATTGTATAATGTTGTTCGAAGTCGGCCAACAGAACCGTGATCTGCATCTATTATCTGAGACTCCACCCTCCCACCACAAAAAAGAAAAGAAAAAAGGTTGTCTTCGAAGGGGAGTTTATTCAACTCTCGAAGAACATATTGTATTTGACATCACCACTTTGTCCTAAGAAAGCACCACACCTAACTGCACAAACATAATATTCTGGAATCTGGAGCACGAGGTTTTTTTTGCACGAATTTGCGCGAGAGTCATCTTATTCTCTGCAAAATTCATGTGAAGTTCGTCCACTCTATATAGGCCCTAAATGAAGTTTGTTCAAATTCGGCTAATATAATCGTGATTTTTGTATCAATTATTACTCCACCTGCCCACCAGAAAAAAAAGCAAAGGGTTAGTCTTCGCAGTGGACCTTATCCTACAGAAAGGACCAAACCTAACTATTTATTCGAATCAGTTCAGAAGATCTTGAAATCATTGGTTTTGATGCACTTTTCTGTTTCTGCCCAAACATATTCTGGAATCTGGAACACGAGGTTTTGTTGTGGAATTTCTGCGGGCGTCAAATTATTCTCAGCAAAGTTGATGTGAAGTTTCTGCACTCTATTTAGGCCCTAAATGTTGGAAATGTAGGCCGAAAACACACGCAAAGCTACTTACCTTTGAGAACAAAGCTAATATTCTACTGCTTTTCACCTAGCATCTTCTGCTACAGGTCTGGTAACTTTACCATTAAAGAATATCTAATCATGATCACCTCTTTGCTGCTACAGCCTCCATCAACTTTGGCTAGCTTTCATTGCTTTATTTTCTATTATCTTGTCAGCGCATTCATTTTATAAAACTGAGCATATTTTTCATGTCTTGTGCTATTTCCTTTGAGGAACGCACTTCATTTACCTCTCTTTGATATGCCTCTAGCTTTCACAGAGAGCTGATTTTTATTTGATAACTCTGGTGGCCAGATATCTCTGGGAATGGCAACTTTTTTGCTATCTGCAGGTCCGCATCCTTCCTTTATAAAGGGAACTATCCTGTAATATTAGTAAATGTAACCAAGTTCCACTTCCATTGCCAGACAGAAATTATATGCTATGCAATGGGAATGCTGAATGAAATTGCTCGCAGCTGTTTTTTTTACATAATTTATATGTTTTCTTTAATGCAACACAAATGCATGCTGTAGCTTTTAGCTACAACCAAAGTGATACTGAGCTGATACGTGTGGAAGTACGCAACTGACACTTGTGGCAATGGAGATTTACTTTTAGAATCTTGAGGAGGATACATGGTGGATCACCCGAAGCAACTTTAACAGGTTGAGAAGACTCAAGAGGATACCATGAGGGAGACCACTGTGTCATCTCTTGTGTTACCTCACCGGAGTGCTTTAGAACCGATCAGTTTTAGACCTAAGTATTGTAAAACTTAAATTGTGCTATGTGTTTGCTGATGCTCCGTTATTCATTTCTAAGAACAGATAACTCTGTATATGTTAATTTGATACATCCTTTGCATGAACGATACTTGGAAAACTGACTGGTGCCCTAGTCCACACTCCAATGGCAAGAAGTGCATGATACAATATTTCAAGAATATTAACAAAATTCATGGATGTAAATGTAATACATAAAAATGCTAAAGTTTGATGTCAAATTCATCCTGATATCAAGGACCAGAAAAGGCAGTCATTCTTACACTCTTCATTTCCGCCAAGACTGTCAACTTGTGTTTCTTGTATCTTGAATATTTGATGTCAGGAACGAATATGATACTGATCCTCTGGAATTTTGAAACATTGTATCGTGATACTTTATGGGATTTTCACAACAACGACGTGATCCCCACTGGACAAAAAATGCTTATTCCTTACATTTTCGTGGGGCTGATTGGTGTTTTACTTTTGGCACAAAACTTGTATTTGTCATTGTTAAAGAATTAAAAGAGAATGATTTTTCAAGTGCTTACGTTTGGGATCTCTCAGGCAATGTGCTTTATATACTTGGCCTGGCGCCTTTCAAGAGCAGACCCATGTGGCTTAAATACTAAGCGGTTCCTTTTTCAGCTGCTTTGATTTAAATAATGCAGTTGAACGACAAATAGTGAAATTCTTCTTATTGCAGAAAACATATGTTATATTATTTTGGCACTCATGATTTGATATGATCCCACCAGATGTAGAATAGGCAAATTTAGTGGAACGGTGATGTTTTATGTATTAGCTAGGGCTAGCTGCAACAAGGTAGCAGAAAGCTTTATGGTTGGCACATTTGTTGGGTGCAACAAACTTTTGTTATCATCAGACTGGAGACATCACATAGTGGGTAGTGTCATTATTTTTTTAAAGATGAGGTTCTGGCCACATATACAGTCTTCTGCCATCATTCTGCTTAGTGCAGGTACATAATGATTTGAATGATGCACTAGTTCGTAATTATGCTTCTTATTATTCAAACTTTTACAATTTACTCATGTTGGGAAATATTTTTTATTCTGAAAGTTTTGTATATGTGCTCTAACATGGTGGGAAGTGTAAGCTTTTTTATTCTATCTAACAGTAATCAGGTATTCTTTTCCTCGTTAAATTCTCACTTATGTTGTTGTTGTATGCTACGACTGTGGGCCTTTGTCTGTTTTACTCTCTACATCATGGCATGACATCTAATCAACACAAAATTTTGTGCGTGATATATGTTCCATCGCATCTTAAAACGAGTGTAAACCGCATTGTATGCTGGGTATGTTGAAACAGCAAGCTAGTAGGGGTCAAGGTTAACTTTATGTATCTTGGATACTCATCTACAGTTTTGGTTAGTGATTACTTCACTCATGTGTGTTAATTGTTGTCAGTACTCTATTTGACATGATGCTATTAAGGAGCGCCTATGCCATGATTGGGGATTAAAGCCAGGTCTAACAGCTGCGAACTCCATGTTCCCACCACCCCAACTGACAAGGGTACCATACTGGCAGTAACTAATATATGTTGACTAAATATTAATTATTTTCGAAAATCTAGTCATTATATAAGTCTGATTTATAATTTACTGTACTGGTTTACTCACATTTTTTGTTAGGTTACAGTTTCCCTCTAGAACATTGCTTGGCTGTTGAGTATTTATACATTTGCACTCCCGTAATGTATGATTGTATATAGTTTCTAGCTAGCCAGTTTTCTTACCTCTGTTATCTTCGAATTCAGGGATATATACTACGACAGTGTGACAAAAGTTGAATATTTTTATTGCATCATGACATCACACAAATTTTGCGAGTGCAATCAAGAAAGAAGAAAGTACTAGCCTACCTTTAAAGATATTTGGATTGTATAATCCAAGGAGACTGCACAGAAACATGTGTTTTCAAAAGTCTTGGTCCTATAAACATCCTAGTTACTAACATGTGTTCAGAAGACGGAACAACTTCACGTGTTCCCTGCTTTTTTGCATGGCTGCTGCATGCATTTGTGATGGGCGTCTTTCCTTCCTTAATCTCTGGGACATGTATCCCTAGATCCTCAGGCTCTTGTGCATATCTGTTATTGAGAAATCAAACATACATTGTACAGATCCGCTTTGCCGCCCTTGCAACTCCAGTCAGTGCTTTTCTTGCATTTTTTCCTCCCTTCTTTTTGGGAGATGGACATCTAGTCAGTTATCACAAGAAAGTGCTCTGCTAATGCCAACTTCATGCACCACCCTTGTCTTTAAAAGGCAAGGTAATGAACACGGTCTAGTCCAACAGCACTACTAGTTTGTGATGGACACCAGTACTCCTTCAAAGTCTGGGACGAGCTTCCTCAAAACTTGCTTCAATGGAGTTAACGCCCTCTCAGGTTTCTTCCATTCTTTCTCTGTTTTTGCTCAAGCATGAGATTGGAGAAATCATGCTATATCTGTTTACTTACTCTGCTGCCTCATATGTCCTCTTTAACCTAGCTAACTTGCAGTATTAACTTTCTATTTTGCAGGGGTTGGGATATTATCGATTCCTTATGCATTGTCTCAAGGAGGATGGCTGAGCGTACTTATGTTCACAACTATAGCAGTTATCTGCTTCTACACTGGGATTCTCATACAGAGATGCATAGATTCAAGCTCACTTGTTAAGACCTATCCTGATATAGGTGAACTGGCTTTTGGCCGGAAAGGAAGAATCATAGTAGCAATATTCATGTACCTGGAGCTGTACCTTGTGGCAATCGATTTCATGATACTGGAAGGTGATAACTTGGAGAAATTATTTCCAAGTGTCGACTTCCATGTTGCTGGACTCAAGATTGGAGGCAAGCAAGGGTTTGTTCTGATTTTCAGTCTGTTGGTTTTGCCAACGACATGGTTTCGGAGCTTAAGTGCGCTTGCGTACGTCTCTGTTGGAGGAATCATGGCCTCCGTTATTCTCATCGCTGCTGTTATCTGGGTAGGAGCATTTGATGGTGTTGGCTTCCACGAGAGAGGCGTGCTTGTCCACTGGGCTGGTATTCCAACTGCCATGAGCTTATACTCATTCTGTTTCAGCGGTCATGCTGTTTTCCCCATGATATACACTGGAATGAGCAACAGAAAAATGTTCCCAACAGTAAGTAAAGCAGAAACCCTTTCTCCGATCTTTTGTGTTCTCTGACCAATAAGCAAATATTACTGCTGTGTGGCACGCTAGTACTTGTTTGTTGGAAACCACAACTGATCCTAGCCTGCCCCAACTATTATGGTTAAATCTTGCTTTACATGCTCCAAGTCAATGCAAAATAGTATAACCTTTTTGACTGATAGGATAAAATACATGTAGCAGCACTCCAATTCTGGAAACTGGAATCCTGTCAAAACTTTCCCGTTACATAAAGCTGCAGTACTAAGGAATCACGTTTGTGCTTAACCCCTCTTCTCCCTTTTCCCAATTTCAGGTTCTGCTCCTCTGCTTCATCATCTGCACTCTCAGCTACGGACTGATGGGCGTCGTCGGGTACCTGATGTACGGCGAGTCACTGAAGTCCCAGGTGACGCTGAACCTCCCGTCGAGGAACCTGAGCTCCAGCATCGCCATCTACACCACGCTGATCAACCCGTTCACCAAGTTCGCGCTGCTGGTCACCCCGATAGCGGAGGCGATCGAGGACACCCTCCACGTCGGCAAGAACAAGGCCGTCAGCGTCTCCATCAGGACCTCGCTGGTCGTCAGCACGACCATCGTGGCGCTCGTCGTGCCCTACTTCGCCTACGCGGTCGCGCTCACCGGCTCGTTCCTGAGCGGCACCGCCACGATGCTGCTGCCGTGCATCTGCTACCTGAAGATCAGGTCCAGGACCTGCAGGAAGGTCGGGTTCGAGCAGGTGGTGTGCGTGGGCATCATCGTCGTCGGGGTAGGGCTTGTGGTCGTGGGCACCTCCAGCTCACTGAAGCAGATCATCCAGAGCTTGTGAAATGCTTGATGAGCATGGATGTGGATGAACAACCATATGCAGTGGAGCCTGTTCTAGTACGGCGCAATCATGCTTGTACTCTGTAGTCTGTACCTATGTCCTGGCAAGATGCACTGTAGATAGGAATTTAGCTTACATAAGAATGGATAGGAATAATCCCTAAGATGTCGTAGTATTGAGACTTACTTCAGAAGAAACTGCTTGTACCTATCATGTTATAAACATTATTCAAATGTATGTATAGCCTGATGTCTAGCTAGTGGTTGCTACTTGCTAATGATGATGATCAGCAGAGTCTCAGCCTTTTGTTGCAGAAGCAAAATCTGCTGTTCCAGCATCCTTTTTATGTTGAATAACTGCGAATTCTTTGCACCTCAAAGCACTCAGACCGCGACGAAAAGGATATCGGTGCGCATTCAGGTATGTCGACACGCGCGCGCGCGCGCGCACACACACTGAAGTTGAAATGAGCCGGTGCTCGTGGCTTTCCTGAAGTTATCTGGTCTGCCCATATGTTGATGTTACTGCCTATCGATACATGACATACCCAAAGAAGTATACGATATTAACGAGGATCAGAGTTACAATCTGCTGGCAGTGTAAGGTATGCGATAGCGTCGGGAGCTTCTTGAAACCACAGGTCGGTGCAAAGCTCCGTTCTAGCCATGTCAGCTAATAAATCTGCGATTCTATTTTTGACTAAGCACAAGTTTCCTGACTAACTTCTCGTCTTCTCCCTATCTCCCTCCGTGTGTTGCTGCGGGAACGGTAGATACACATTAATATAGATACACCAAAACTGTTTTTCTCAGTTTTACATGTGTTTGGCTGGTGCTGTCTTATCAAAATTTTGACCCAAGTATTTGGAGTGGATGACTGAATACTCTTTCATCATCGACACAAGAAAACCTGTGCGACCATTAGTCCATGTTGCTCTGTCTTTTTTGGTCCTGCAAGTGTTCATTATAGTTAAATGAGGGAAAAGCATATTTTTCGTCCCTCGATTATTTCAAAAGTATGCAAATGGTCCCTCAACTTTAAAACCAGCAAAACTTAGTCCCTTAACTTTTTAAACCGGATAAGTTTAGTCCCTCGTGCAACTTTGGGTGGTTTTCTGCCGATCTTTGAGCGGTTTTTGACTCGGATTGGCAAAGTGTGGGCCCCACCACCTCTACCCATTTTTTAAATTTTAATTCCTGTTATTTATCCCTCTGACTTACCTATGGACCCCACTGTAATGAGCATCTTCAACCTCAAACAGCACACGGTTCGTGTGTCGGCACCCTGGATGCCGGTGCTCTGAAGCTCGCCGATGACCAAGCCTGGCTCCGGAGGCGGCACGCGGCAGCATGCACTCCCTCGCCCGCTCCGGCCCGCTGCCGCCACGGCTCTATTTCTTGCTTGAGCTCTTGCGCTCAACGCTCCTTGTGGCTGAACGCGCGCACGGCCGTCGGAGGAACTTGCACGCGACGCGCTCCACCAGGAGTTGATGGGCTGCTGCGCATTGAGTAGCTCTAGGATTTGTGCTTGTGTGTGTGTGCTACCGTTCGCGCTGAGTGTGCGTGCTCCGTGCTGGGTTGACGTTGCTGCTCTTGTCTGTGTGCGTGATTTGCGTGATGCGCTCCGTGTGAGAGGGCGACGATGTGGTCGCCCGTGATTGCTGGGCGTTGTGATGACGGGACTCATGAACTCGCGGGTGGCGGCAGCGAACGTGCACGACGGTGCGGGCCGACGGGATGGCTGTAGGCCGGGTTCCTGACGCAGAGAAGGTGCAGGATGCCAAGGCATGGCGAGGTCAGCAGGGTTGGGACTGAGTTTTGCGTGCAGCCAGCAGGCGCAGACGCACGCGACAGCTTGGCCTCGGCATACATGCGAGCTCGTACAACAGCAAGGCCAGGGCGGAGCTGTGCGTGCGGCCAGCGGGCCGGACACATGCGGCGGCAGCCTTCACGTCAACCCCGTGGGCGGCGCGCTGCGGGAAGCGCCGGAGTGGCCTTACGGAGGTCTCCAAGGACTAGAGCCACCTCGCCGGAGGCCTCCATGCCCACGCCCTTCTCCTGCTGCTGGACGCGCATCAACTGCTTGATGAAATGCCTAGCCAAGTTCGAATGATAAGCAACGAGAAGATCCACCTGGGATCGCCACATGGACGTAGACCCGGTCAAAACCACACAAAGCAGCACAGAGGGACTAAAATTATCTGGTTTGAAAAATTGAGGGACTAAAATTACACTTCTTCTTCGATACAACCCCTAAACACAACAACGGCTGAGATCGCTCCGTACCCCTTCATTAAAAAGGATAGGATCGTCCCAGCACATAAAAGCCGCCGCCCGCGCGACGGGCTGTACCCGCGCGACGGGGGCTCTACGCCGACTACCCCGTACACGCGTCCGTCCGCGTACGTACGACGTCGACCGAAGAAAAAACGACGTGACGTGTCAAGCGACGTACTCGTGGCGACGTGGCGTCGACTCTACGGAAAAAAAGACGACGCGACGTGTGAGGACGACGACGCAACGTGTGTGGACGGGCGGTTGTGTGCCGTCTAAGCGTCGGTCAAAAGGCGGTTCCCGACGCGGCGGCCGGCCCGATGCGCCAATAATGCCGGCGTTACGCCGGGGCGTCGGTCACCTACCAGATGGCCTCCCCCACGCACCGACGCCTGCCTTTATAACACCGCCCCCGTCGCCCGTCTGCCTTCCCCACTCCACTCGACGCGTCTCGACCCGCTCAACCCACCCACCGACGCGCTTCCACCGCCGACGAGCTCCCACTCCCGGCGGCCTCCATGGCGTCCGACGGCGACGGCGGCGGCAGCTCGTGGCCGACAAGCCTCAGCACGCCGGAGACGGACGAGCTCATCCGTCTCGGGCTGATGGTGCCGCCAGGCTGCCGTCTGCCTCGCGTGTTCCACATCACCGCCGACGGGTACCCGACGAGGGGGCCCGGCACGACGACGGCCGAGCTCCGCCAGCATGAGGGCGGCCGGTGGAACATCGTCGGCCGCACGAGGTTTTGGAAGGGCAAGGACTTCTGGGTCGTCGTCGCGCAGGCTCGTCGGGAGATGCGGACCGGCGGCTCGTCGTCGGGCCCGGGCGGCTCGTCGTCTGTCGCGCGTGGCTCGTCGTCCGCCCCGCGCCGGTCCCGCCGTCCCCCTCCGGCGGCCGCGCCCTCTCCGAGCTCGTCCCGCCGTCCGGTTCCCGTCATCGCCCGGCCCGCCTCCCCTCCCGTCGTCGAGATCCCGCCGGAGCAGTTCGCACTGCGCGAGGACGGCGACCCCGACGACTGCCCCGGCTACCTCATCGCACTGCGGGTGTCGCAGGCAGAAGCGGAGGCCGCTGCGGCGGCCGCGGAGGCGAGAGAGGCCGCCGAGGTGCAGGCCGCACTCAACGTGGCGGCGGCTATGGCGGCGGCAGCAGAGGCCGCCGAGGTGCAGGCCGCACTCGACGCGGCGGCGGCCATCGAAGCGGCGCAGCCGCAGATTGCTCAGGAGCAGGGCAACGACGGCTACTAGGAGGACGGCGGCAAGAGCAGTGACGACGGCGACGGTGACGACGACGGTGACGTCGGTGCGGGGGAGATCGTGGACCTCGCCGACTCCGGCGACGACGAGTAGATTAGGATTAATTAGTTATGTTTAATTAAGTTTAATTAAGTCATGTTTAATTAAGTTTTTATGTTGTAATGTTTAATGGCAACATGTCCTATGCATCCGGGGGGCTTGTGTATCCTATGAATCCGCCTGTCCTCAACCCTCCGATTCAAATTCCACGCGTGCCCTTAAAAGCATGACTAATTTGCACTTACAAGCCCGCTGAGGCACGCAAGTCGTCGTATCTTTGCAGTAACGCCCAAAAATTTCTTAATCTCAAACCGATCGATTCTTCATGTTAATGTCATATGCGACGAGCACACACGACAGCGGGCTGGGCATCGATGACGGCAGCACAAAACACAACGCGGCGGCGGTCGACCACTAGACGATCATACAACACGACGACCACTAGACGACAGGCATACAATCACGGCGGCCAGCGGCCCGGCGGAACGCCACACAACGCGGCGGCCGGCGGCCTGGCGGACGGCCACACAACGCGGCGGCCAGCGGACGGCCACATAACACGGCAGCCGGTAGCCAACAACTTCAAAAGGACTCGTGACATGCATGCAGGAATAAAAAAACATAGGAATAAAAAAAACTATAAACATGTTCGTGTTATTGCCCACAGGAATAAAATGATGTAAGAAAACAACTTTTATTTTGTTGTTTTTGACGTTTCAAAAATGTTCATACGCTGTAAAAAAAGTGTGTGATATTTTAAAAAATTAAACATTCTAAAAAATATTTGTGTAATTAAAAAAACTACGCAGGTAATAGAAATACAAAATTATATTTACCTTCATCTAGATGCAAAAATATAAAATTATATTTACCTTCATCTGAACTATATTTACCTTCATCTAGATGTAAAAATATAAAATTATTTGAATTCGAACACAATTTCCGTCTATTTGTCAAAAAAAAGCGTGCATTCATTCTGCACTATATTTTTAAGTTCAAATTATTCGAATTTAAACAAAATTTTAGTTGATTTGTCTAAAACCATTATGTACATTCATTCTGCACTATATTCCTTGTATGTAGATTTTTGAAATTTAATACTATGCGAATTCAAAGAAAAGTTTAGTGATTTGTCCGAAAAGTTTAGTGATTCGTCATGTGCGGGCAGTGTTTTAGGGGTTTTCGGTGGGAAAAATCGTAGAAAATCCGTACAGCGTCGGAACGCGACAAATTTTGGCGTGCGTGACCTGCATGGTCACTGTGGCCCGTGAAAAAAATGATCGACTTTGGCGGATGCGACGGAGAGACGTACGACCGATGGTCCCCTCCGCGCATACCGAAACCACCGGGTTGCACAGCAAGTGCCATTGCGGTTTGCCGGAATGCACCCAAGTTTTGGCAGCGCATGTGGGGACCCGCCCAGGGACCGCACGCCAGGGATGACCGAAATCGGAGTACGAACGCACGTTGCGTCACATGCGGGCAGTGTTTTAGGGGTTTTCGGTGGAAAATATCGTAGAAAATCCGTACAGCGTCAGAACGCGACAAATTTTGGCGTGCGTGGCCTGCATGGTCACTGTGGCCCGTGGAAAAAAATTGATCGACTTTGGCGGATGCGACGGAGAGACGTACGACCGATGGTCCCCTCCGCCCATACCGAAACCACCGGGTTGCACAGCAAGTGCCGTTGCGGTTAGCCGGAATGCACCCAAGTTTTGACAGCGCGTGTGGGGACCCGCCCGGGGACCGCACGTCAGGGATGAATGAAATCGGAGTATGAACGCATGTTGCGTCACGTGCGGGCAGTGTTTTAGGGGTTTTCGGTGGGAAAAATCGTAGAAAATCCATACAGCGTCGGAACGCGAGAAATTTTGGCGTGCGTGGCCTGCATGGTCACTGTGGCCCGTGGAAAAAAATGATCGACTTTGGCGGATGCGACGGAGAGACGTACGACCGATGGTCCCCTCCGCCCATACCGAAACCACCGGGTTGCACAGCAAGTGCCGTTGCGGTTTGCCGGAATGCACCCAAGTTTTGGCAGCGTGTGTGGGGACCCGCCCGGGGACCGCACGCCAGGGATGAATGAAATCGGAGTAAGAACGCACGTTGTGTCACGTGCGGACAGTGTTTTAGGGGTTTTCGGTGGGAAAAATCGTAGAAAATCCGTACAATGTCGGAACGCGACAAATTTTGGCGTGCGTGGCCTGCATGGTCACTGTGGCCCGTGGAAAAAAATGATCGACTTTGGCGGATGCGACGGAGAGACGTACGACCGATGGTCCCCTCCGCCCATACCGAAACCACCGGGTTGCACAGCAAGTGCCGTTGCGGTTTGCCGGAATGCACCCAAGTTTTGGCAGCGCGTGTGGAGACCTGCGTGGGGACCGCACGCCAGGGATGAACGAAATCGGAGTACGAACGCACGTTGCGTCACGTGCGGGCAGTGTTTTAGGGGTTTTCGGTGGGGAAAATCGTAGAAAATCCGTACAGCGTCGGAACGTGACAATTTTTGGCGTGCGTGGCCTGCATGGTCACTGTGGCCCGTGGAAAAAAATGGTCAACTTTGGCGGATGCGACGGAGAGACGTACGACCGATGGTCCCCTCCGCCCATACCGAAAACACCGGGTTGCACAGCAAGTGCCGTTGCGGTTTGCCGGAATGCACCCAAGTTTTGGCAGCGCGTGTGGGGACCCGTCCGGGGACCGCACGCCAGGGATGAACGAAATCGGAGTACGAACGCACGTTGCGTCACGTGCGGGCAGTGTTTTAGGGGTTTTCGGTGGGAAAAATCATAGAAAATCCGTACAACGTCGGAACGCGACAAATTTTGGCGTGCGTGGCCTGCATGGTCACTATGGCCCATGGAAAAAAATGATCGACTTTGGTGGAGTTTTAAAAATAAATTAATACATATTTAATATTGCGTCGTTCGGCGGCCGAGGTGGGACTAAACTAGCCAACTTGCCGTCGCCCAGACTGAAATAGTAGACGGGTCGTCGCCCACTTAATAATTGCCGCGGGCCCGACGCAGCAAAATATCTGTCAGAGCCGTCGCTATCTGAGGGAATATTCCCGACAAACGCGCACGTCGCCCAATCACGTCGTGCATGCAGTTTTTTGCGTCCTACGTGCCGTCGACACGCCCAATCTGATCCCCGTCGGCCGCCGCCGCCCAAACTGTCGTTCCCCGCCCGACAACGTCGCGCCGCTGTCAATGCCCGTCTTCGCCCCGCACTAGTCGACGTCACCACCCGCCGTCAGCGCCGGTCGTCAACGCCCGTCGTCACCCCGCACTAGTCGACGTCACCACCCGCCGTCAGCGCCCCGCCGTCAGCCGCCACCGTCAGCCGCTGTGATCGCCGTCGCCCGCTCTAGTAGCTGTCGGGCAGGTATTTCTTTTAACATTTTCAACAGTATATATCACATTAGCTGCATGCAACGTCACACAGATATTATTATATGCACTATGGACATCGATGGTGTGATTGCATGTTCCGTAGAAAAGTGGGTTAGTCTTGTTAATAAATTAACACCAAGTCAACGACTTACGTTTTACGAAACGGAGATGGAGGGCATGTTACGAATACCTTCGGTCAAGATGCGTGATAATTTGCTTGCGCTTATGATTCAAGGTTACAATCCTAGTAGTAAAAAATTCATGGTGCAAGAGGCAGCCGAAAAAAGGGTTGATTTCAGTGAGGCCTGATGATGTGTTCGCTATATTTGGTTTGAAGAATGAAGGAGTTGGCGTTTCTAGTTTTTTGAGTATGGACCAAGGAAAAGCAATTAAAAAAATTCCAGCTAGTTTTGTTAACAAGAAGAATGGTAAAATATTGATTGATGATCTTATTGAGAAGATAGTGAGAAATAAAAACTCGGACGATGAATTTGTTCGGATGGCGTTTCTCATCCTGTTAGGGACTATAATTGCACCAGTGTCTGATGAGTACATTCCGAAGAATTATTATGCACTAGTGCAAGATGTCAGGCAGATAAAAAAGTTCAACTGGAACGCATTCACTTTGCGGTTTTGTTTGTCAGAGATTGGTATGGTCTTGCAACCCGGTCGTGTTAGGGAATGGCCACATGGCAACCTTGCACTTCTGCAGGTCTGATTTGTTTTTAAAATTGAATAGTTGTTTTTTGTAATAATACTGTAACACATGTTAAATGGTTGTTTGTTTGTTTTACAGTATCTATATTGGGAGAAGGTGCAGCCAAGCACCGGTCCACAGTATGATCCTTTAGCGCTGTTGAGCCCTTGATGAGGAATTGGACAGAAGCGGCAGCGGAGAAAAGAGACAAGTACGACTTTCAATATGGTCGTGGTGTTGGAATGGTAATACGTTAAATATATATTTTTCCATTTAAAGTCTGCAATTTATTATTAATTAAATATGACTGTATGATTCTTTATGTTGTAGATCGATGACACCATTACTGAAGAGTACCGCTTAAACAAAATTAGAATGGAACAGGCTGAAAAGAACAAGAAATCCAGTACGAGAAAGTCTAACATTACTGGAAGGAGAACAGGCGTTAGTACATCTGAGGCTTCAGCTACCCACAACCCTATGATGGATCGGATTTTGACTGAGCTGAAGCACATTCGTAAGGATATGCTTCGTATGCCGGAGCTATGCGCACAGGTACAAGTTTTCTGATTTTGCCGTTCACTATGTTTTTTGATGTGTCACATAACTAATTACAACTAATTTTTAATCACAGAGGGTCATAGAGAAATTGAACAAAAGCGTTGTATTCTACAAAGCCGGTGATATTGAAAAAGAAGAAGAGAATGAGTATGGTGAAAATAGTGAAAGTAGAAACTATGATGGGAAACCTCGTAAAGAATTTGTATATAATCCTGACGTGGACAATTTCAAAACACCAGGAAAAAAGAATGTGCAAGAGGATGATGAAGATGATATTAATGATTCTGAAGAGAAGACACCTTATTATTGCACACCTGAATATTGGATAGTTTCAAGGGTGATAAAGAAGATCCTATCGAAGTTCCTGAGGTATCTGATGAGAAATCCGTTACATCTTTAGGAACAGATGAAATTGCATCACGTGGATCCGTAGATTGTATTGGAGAAGATGAGGTACAAAAGAAGGGTGTAGGGAAACGGAAGCGGAGGCTATCAAACCTTGTAAAGTCTCCTTATATTCCAGTTATACCTACAAAACGTGCAAAACGTACAGCAAAAGCAAGTGAGTTTTATTATATTGTTTTCTAGCTGAACCTTGTACTTATCATTGACTTATTAACATATTACCGTCATGTATTGCAGAACTATTCGAGAAAGAAGTCTTTCAAGATGAATACGATGTGATTAAAGCTAGTGTTAAGTTTGTTCGTACTTATGAGCGGTCAGCAAAACATAGAAAAAAGGAAATATTCAATGATGGCATGCGCGAAGGTCTCAGTGCAGAGAGGGCTTGTACAATTCTTGACCATCAATGGCTAACTGGCGATGTAAGTTATTGTTGTGCTTTATATTAGCTTTCAATGCAAATTGGAATTGTTATACATCATATAACTTATTTTCAGGTTATCAATGCTTATTTGTCGTATCTGTTGGGAGTTGTTGGTGACGATCGTCATATAATGCCGACCTATCTGGTCAATTGGTTACTTGAAATTAGACCGGACACCGAGCCAGGTAGAAATGAGAACGAAGTTGTCGCGAAGAAGAATGGACCCGTGAATAGATGCACCGATGAGTATTTTAAAAAAGATAAGGTAAGTTCAACTGCCTTAATGTATGCATATATGTGATATAAATAATAAGAGGGTATGTGTTCATTGCATCATATTTTCGTTGTGATGCAGCTTTATATTCTTCTTAATAAGGGAAATACCCACTGGGTTTCGATTGTCATGCATCGCCTGAAGGAAGAGTTTCAGGTTCTTGATTCTTTGATGGGACCCGAACTTGACATTGAAATTAGAGAAAAAGTTGAGGAGCTGGTACGACATAAATTTACATGAGCATATTGAAACTATCATTTAGTAACTGACCTATGTAAAATTCTTTTCGTGATATCATCTATATGAACAGAGAAAACAACTTGGATATGACATACGTGATGCGAATGCTAGCGGTGCTGTGAATTATCCGGATGTGTCTACCTGGCCTATCAAAACGTATAAGATGCCACAACAAGAAGACGGGTGAGTAAATACTTTCATATTGTTATAATATCTTACCTGAAATGCGAACTTATGAATCATTGTTTGTATGGATCAGCAATTCATGTGGAATATTTGTTCTTCGATGCTTTCAATATTGGAACGGTGAAAAATGGATAAGCCATTTTTCTCAGGTCTGGTTTTATTTCAAATGCTTATATTGAATTAAACTCATTACGTAATACTATTTAAATTATACTAATATGAAGTTGTAACAGGGGTCAATTGATAAATCGAGGGACTTAATGATTGCACAGCTTATCTTTTTGGAGGGAAATACACTCAACGATGTGAAGGACAAAGTTACCCGGCTTGCAAAGAAGAAATAAATGTGGCAAAATTTTTGTACTAGAAATTTTGTAGGCTCAAATAATGTTTACATTTATTTCGACTTTGATATCTTGTGACGAAGAATACACTACTATTTTAAATATTTATTAAGGCGAGAATGACATTTGGATTATTATGTTGTCTTCAAGCCATTGTCTTTAAATGTGAAATCTTCATATTCATAGTTCTGTCGTCATCATATTTATTATGCATTGTAATGCCTGTAGCCGTCGCTTATAACACCGACGTTCTTAGTTTTCTTTTGTAAAAAAAAATGCCCGACAAGTGCAATGGCCAGTCAGACGTCAGACAGGACCGGCGGCACTGTCCAACAGGGCAGCGTCGGACGACGGGTGGCATAGTAGTTTAACGAAGACTTTCAACTGCAAGTGCGCGGCCTGGTATATAAGCCGGTCGTCGGGCGGTCCGTCGGGCGGGGTGGGACTAAAAACTTGGCTATCGCAGCCGCCGTGCGTGCAGCGACGTGCGTGACCGCGTGGGCCGACCCAATAACAGTGTTTACGCCCGCGGCGTGAAGACGGCCCAAGTAGCAGGCGGCGGGACGACGACCCAAGTTCCACGCGGAGCGACGGGAAATGTTTAGTCCCACCTTGCCCGACGGAGGGCGCGACGACCGGCTTATATACCCGGCGGCACATGAGCTGTCGAACCAGTTGATTACCTCGTACTGCCGCCAGCCGTCCGACGCTGTGGGACAGTGCCGCCGGCGCAATTGTCAGGCTTTTTTTTAAAATAATAATAATTAAAACGACGGGGTTCTAAGCGACGGCGACAGTACAATGCTGAAATAAACAGCGACGGCACTAGTGTGCAAAAAATTACAGTAAACAGCGACGGCATTAGTGTGCAAATATGAGCACTGTCAAAATAAACGACAATTAAACAGCGATGGCAGTACTGTGCAAAATGAGCACATCAAAATAAACCAAGTAGAAACTCCTTATTGCATTACATAGTCTGTCATCAAAACAACTACTTATGTCGGTATCGTAGCAAATAGTCTGACATGGACAAAGTAAAATAAGTTCATATCTCAACAATTATTAAAGATCACATATATAGAACATTAAAATCTGTCTCCAATGAAAGGGTGAAGCAATCTTCCATAGCAATCCATAATAAAACTGTCTTCAATCAAAGGGTGAAGCAATCTTCCATACTCCACAATTCAAACAAAGTTCCTACATAACAGTAAGATAAGTGTTAATTCACAATAAACAAATAAATTTCGTTTCAACAATAAGATTTACAATAACATAAGAAAATCATACTTAGGATTTTGAGGGCACGTGGACTTATAATGACCCGGAAGCCGCACTGTCCACATTGACGTTTGCTTTTCTCATCAAAAGCTTTAGGTCGCCCATTTTTAGTGACATCAGGACCATCCTTACCGCGGCCTTTAACATTCTGTTTTGGTGCGCCTTTTGTGTTAACTTTAGCGGGATCACGAACAAGACCATGATCTTGATTAGGCTCAAATGCATCGTTGTTCACAAAATGTACCTCCGCACCAGGCTCATCCTCCTCAGTGTAATCATTATCTATTATGTCCCTCAGAGCCACCTTCAACTTGTCGAATAAAAATGGTTTATGGCATGCTTTATGATTTGCTTCAGCAGATAAGATAGTCAACTCACTGTACCTAGCTCTGTCATCTGCACCTGCCCATCCCCACGCAAACAGATCGCTAGTGCGCTTCACGGGAAGTCCACCCCTTGCAACTTGGCTCAACCTCCGCAGCACTAAACACTTAGGTATCTCACGTAAGCGTAGCTGAATCAGAACATGAAGAATATGTTTGCAAGGAAGTCCTTTGCGATACATGCTTCTGCAACTGCACCTCACAGTTTCTTCGGAGTTACCTGGGGTGTACTCCACAGTGAATCTGATATCCCTATTTTCCTTCCATGTCAGTATGAATCTGTGAGTGTCTACTCCTCTCAGTCTCTCAAGGACCTCAAGCTCCCGTGCCTTCTTCATATCTTCCTGCAAGATATAAAAGTTTGCCACAGTGAACTAACGGGCAGCTGATTTCTCAATATCTTTACACTCGTCCAATACTGGTACTGGAACTGTCTGTGAGTTTGTGTAATCGTCATGCGCCTCGTTCTCACGAAAACGAACTATGCAATTTTCATTGTGCACAATCATATCAACAATAGTCATACCGGAGTCTAGATGCAAGTGAAGGCATGAATTCAGACTCTCACTTTGTTGGTTACTTCGCATACCTAAGAAAAACCCACCTGACAGATATGATGCAGCCCAAAGCCTTTTCTTCTTGTACATCCTGCGTAACCATGTCTTTGTTTTCTTCGACTGCCATTTGGCGCAAAACGCTTCCCATCTCTCCTCAAATACCTTCTTTGAAGTGGCATAATAAAGTAGAGACCTGAACTCCTTTAGAGACTTATGATGAAGGTGTTTCTGCATGTTCTTCTCAATATGCCACGAGCAAAGACGATGCCAAACCTTCGAAAGTACCTTTATTATGGACTTAATCATAGCTGCATCTCCATTAGTAATTACTGACCTGGGCCTCTTCTGACAATGAGCCCTCAAAAATGTCTGAAGCAGCCACACATATGTATCTTTCATCTTGTCAGACACAAGAGCACAACCGAATACCGTGGTGCAACGGTGGTTGTTCAGACCGACAAAAGGTATAAATGGCATGCCATACCTATTCATCCTGTATATGCTGTCGAAGACTGTCACATCACCATAGTCAACATAGTCTCGACGTGATTGAGAATCACACCAGAATATGTTTTTCAGCCTTCCTTCATCATCGACGGTGTGCTCAAAGAAGAAATCTGGATCTCTCTCTTTTCTGGTCATCATGATCCCATGTGACGCCAGGATAATTAGGCTACAGTAATCCCCCGTTAACGATGCCACGTCACTTTGATTACTATTAGTAATCTCGTGTTAGTTCGTAACTGATTCAAATTCAAATTCAAAATCAACCAAAGAATAAAAACTTTTCAAAATTTAAGACAAAATGTTCGGGGTGAGCAAATAAATGCCTAGGAATTTATGGTGTAGGATCCATGCCTTTATAAAAGACCTGAATACTTAAAATGAATCAAAACAGAAAAGAAAATAAATAAAGAAAAGATAATACAAAAAAAAACAGAAAACAAACCAAAAAAAATAAATATAAAAGGACCCCCCCCACTGGGCCTGACGGCCCAGCCGACTAGGCCACCACCGGCCCAACTGGGCAAAGGCCCAGCTGGCCACCCCCCCATAACCCCACGCCCCCGGAACCCTAACCCCACCCCGTCACCCCACTCACCCCCCACTCCCCACTCGCTCTCCCCCACCCCCCCTCGCGCTGGATCTGGATCGGGAGGAGCCCGATCCCCTTCTCCCTCGCCCGGCCCCCAACACCCGTCGACCGTCGCCGCCTCCCCCCCCCACCGGCGCTTGACCCCCGGATCCCGACCATCGCCGCCCCGTCGCTCGTCCTCACCCCCTCCTCGCCGGACGCCGTGGACGCGGCCGTCCCGCCGCTGCCGAACGCCTCCTTCGTCCTCCTCCTCGCCGGTCTTCCCCGACCGCCCCCGAGCCCACTGCCCCGTTGCCCTACTCCTCCCCCCCGTGAGCTTTCCCCCCTTCGCCCTCCTCTCCCCCTAGGTCGCCTCGGCCGTCGCCGCTCGACGCGCTCCGGCGCCACCGTCGCCCGCGCCGGGCCGTCCCGCCCCCGGCCCCTCCCCGCTCCCCCGTGCGGCTCCCCTGCCGCGGCCGCCGCGCCCTTCCCCCCTGGTCGCCTCGGCCACGTGCACGGGCACCACCGACCGCGCCATCGCCCCGCCTCGCCTCGCGCCACAGCCGCTCGCCGTCCCAGCCCCGCTTCGGTCGCCGTCGCGGCCCCTGGACGCCGGCGCTCGCGCCCAAACGCCCCGGGGCTCCGCTCGGTTGCAGCCCCGTTTGGCCCGCGCCCATTAGCCCCTGGTGGCTCGGATGAGCCACTGACTAGGGGGCCCCACGCCCAAAATAAAAATAAATATAGTAATAATAAAATTAATTAATTAATTAATTAATTAATTAAGGAAGGAATTAATTAAGTTAATTAATCCTATTTAATTAATCTAATTAACTAGTTAGTTTAATTAAACAGTAATTAGATTAGTTAATCCTAATTAGACTAAAACAGTCAATGGCGAACGGGACCCACATGTCAGTTGACCAGTCAACGCCTCTGTTGACTGCTGACATCATGTTGACGTCAGCGTACACTGTTCTGGATAATGTTGGGTTTAAATAAATAATTAAAATCAGAAAATGATTTAAATCTTTAAAAAATCATATCTTTTAATCCGTAATTCGGATGAAAAAACTTTGTACATGAAAGTTGCTCAGAACGACGAGGCGAACCCGGATACGCAGCCCGTTCGTCCACCACACACCTCTAACATACCAAACACGCACTTTCCCCCTCCGGCTCCTCTGCCCGAAAACACGAAACACCGGGAATATTTTCCCGGATGTTTCCCCCCTTCACCGGTATCACCTCATACCGAGATAGGGCACCCCTAGCACCGATACTTGTCATGTCATGCATCTCTATGCATCTGTTTGCTTAAATATTTATTGTTTCTCCCCCCTCTTCTCTCGCTAGACACCGGGACCGACGCCGCTGCTAACCCAGTACGACTACGGAGTTGACGACCCTTCTCTCTTGCCAGAGCAACCAGGCAAGCCCCCCCTTGATCACCAGATATCGCCTACTCTTCTCTATACTGCTTGCATTAGAGTAGTGTAGCATGTTACTGCTTTCCGTTAATCCTATTCTGATGCATAGCCTGTCATTGCTGCTACAGTCATTGATACCTTACCCGCAATCCTAAATGCTTAGTATAGGATGCTAGTGTTCCATCAGTGGCCCTACACTCTTGTCTGTCTGCCATGCTATACTACTGGGCTGTGATCACTTCGGGAGGTGATCACGGGCATATGCTATATACTTTACACTGTTACATTACCTGTGATACTGTTCGGAGTTGGGGGCTGAAGGGGCAGGTGGCTCCATCCCGGTAGAGGTGGGCCTGGGTTCCCGACGGCCCCCGACTGTTACTTTGTGGCGGAGCGGCAGGGCAGGTTGAGACCACCTAGGAGACAGGTGGGCCTGGCCCTGTTCAGCGTTCGCGGATACTTAACACGCTTAACGAGATCTTGGTATTTGATCTGAGTTGGCTACGAGCCTATACGCACTAACCATCTACGCGAGAGTAGTTATGGGTATCCCGACGTCGTGGTATCAGCCGAAGCACTTCAGACGTCAGCGACGGAGCGGCGCGCGCTGAATTGGACTGGAACGCAACTAGGCTAGGTCTGCTTTCGGCCGCCCTCGCAACGTGCAGGTGTGCTATGGGCGATGGGCCCAGACCCCTGTGCGCTTAGGTTTAGACCGGCGTGCTGGCCTCTCTGTTGTGCCTAGGTGGGGCTGCGACGTGTTGATCTTCCGAGGCCGGGCATGACCCAGGAAAGTGTGTCCGGCCAAATGGGATCGAGCGTGTTGGGCTATGTGGTGCACCCCTGCAGGGAAGTTAATCTATTCGAATAGCCGTGATCTTCGGTAACAGGACGACTTGGAGTTGTACCTTGACCTTATGACAACTAGAACCGGATACTTAATAAAACACACCCTTCCAAGTGCCAGATACAACCGGTGGTCGCTCTCCCTCAGGGATATGAGGAGAGGATCGCCGGGTAGGATTATGCTATGCGATGCTACTGGAGATGCTACTTGGAGATGCTACTTGGAGATGCTATTTGGAGGACTCCAGTCTACTCTCTTCTACATGCTGCAGGACGGAGGCTGCCAGAAGCGTAGTCTTCGACAGGATTAGCTATCCCCCTTTTATTCTGGCATTCTGCAGTTCAGTCCACCGATATGACCCCTTTACACATATACCCATGCATATGTAGTGTAGCTCCTTGCTTGCGAGTACTTTGGATGAGTACTCACGGTTGCTTTCTCCCCCCTTTTTCCCCTTTCTTTTCTTTCTGGTTGTCGCAACCAGATGCTGGAGTCCAGGAGCCAGACGCCATCGTCGACGACGACCCCTACTACACCGGAGGTGCCTACTACTACGTGCAGCCCGCTGACGACGACCAAGAGTAGTTAGGAGGATCCCGGGCAGGAGGCCTGCGCCTCTTTCGATCTGTATCCCAGTTTGTGCTAGCCATCTTATGGCAACTTGTTTAACTTATGTCTGTACTCAGATATTGTTGCTTCCGCTGACTCGTCTATGATCGAGCACTTGTATTCGAGCCCTCGAGGCCCCTGGCTTGTATTATGATGCTTGTATGACTTATTTTATTTGTAGAGTTGTGTTGTGATATCTTCCCGTGAGTCCCTGATCTTGATCGTACACATTTGCGTGCATGATTAGTGTACGATTGAATCGGGGGCGTCACAAGTTGGTATCAGAGCCGACTGCCTGTAGGAATCCCCCTTCCAACTCCTTGGCCGAAGTCGAGTCTAGACTTTACAAAACTTTTACTAACTTGGCTTTGTGCCTTACGGGCCCACGTCGCCATTGGGTGGTACTAGGATCTTTTACTCCTCGACCTTTACTCTGGGACTCTGAGCTCTCTTCTATTCGGGTTAAATGATTTCGCAAAAAACAAAACTAACTTTAGGTTCTCGCAAGTACTTTCTCCCGGAGAGCCACTTGTTACCGATGACCGCCTGCTGCACCAGAAGATTCCGAAGATACTCTACGATGTGCTCTCGAGACTATGTGCCATCACTTTTGCAATTCACTTCCATCGATAAATCCCTCTAGATAACTACTTACACCTATCGTTCATATTGTCATCCCCAGTTGCTCTTGTTATTACAAGATGTCCTGAAATACTCTTCGATATTCCGAGAATTCTTTACGCTTACTGCCCTGCAGTTCCTTGCTGCATGAATACCCCTACGGATAATTACTCGCGCTTGCCGAGTATCCGCTCTTCCCCAGTTGTTCTTGTGTTTTAAAAAAGTCTTCAAAATAATATTCGATCTTCCGAAAACCCTCTGGAGCCTTTGGCTCTTGAAATTCTTGCTTGCTTGCATTATGGTTAATCCCATAAGTCTCGTAGTCTTAATGACATTCCTTGTCATTATCATTTTGAGTCCGTTGACTCAATATGTTTGCGAATACACGCAATCATCATTGATCCTTATAAATTAATTTTCCGGCTGAGCTGCCATCCTTTTAACTGGAATTGGTTCTCGACCAATCCAATTGTCTTTGATTGTACCCTAAGGCTATTCAACTTACCCACCCCTAATCAGAGCATTTCTTCTGATCCCATGATTTGGAAATCATAATTCCTTTGCATTTGACAATTGAGTTAGTCAGTTGTTTCTATAATTTGCTTCCTCTAGTTGAGTACCGATGCTCACGTCAGATCCCTTGTGGACCACCAGATCCTTTGTTGGATTTTATCTGACAACGCCCTTCATATTCAATAACCTTGTGAGCCTTTCCTCTGATACATAATGCCTTTGGTAGATTGTATCCTCTGCTTTCTCAACCATGCTCTGCCTTTGGGCTTGAGTTAATTACTTCTGAAGATTTGGTATATGATTCTAAGATGCCCTAATGGGTTGAACCTATGCCTTCCTTAATAGGTGTGAACTCGAAAGTTTTCACGAGTCGTACTCTTCTGGTGCTTCACCAGATAAAATTTCAACACTGCAACTTCATCGAACGTGAGAAGTAAATGAAAGGTTATGCATTGGAGAAGTGGGAGTCGACCTTGAACTTGTGTTCATGCCCATGGACACGATGTAGATCTTATTATTAAAGCTTCTCTTAAATAAATTATTCCTTTGGTATAAGTTCATCTTATATCTAGGATCTGGCCTTTTTCAACCGTGGTTCCGACCATGATTGTTCTTCTTTGATCTCATTTCTCGGACAAGTTAAAACAATTGTCTTCTATGGATCAATACGCCAGTCCAATCTTTACTTTGATCTTGTGTCGAGTATTACCCCCCTGGTATCTCGAGGTTATCATGGAACTGCATAACTTCTTATGAGTTCTTCATCAAGTGCTACCTTCCAACTAATTCCAATTTTTCACAGGCTCTGAGTTATTATACACTCAAAGACACCGATAACTGAACCGAGTCCGCACTACGGTTCAACAACTCTTCAGTAAGCTTCTATAAATACGAGTTTGTACCCGATCACGCCATTCCTAGCCTGTTTGGCTATATCATTGTCGTGATGATATTAACTGTGCTACCCGGTCCTTCTTCTCGGAGCACAATTTTCGACGATGAACTAACCTTACGTCGATCCTCATCGTCATACCATTTCGCCTTGAACAACAAGCTTGGTTTCGAGTTGTGTCGTACCCTTGGTTCCAATCACCTTTCACTTCATCATTACTTTGACTTGATGTCGTCGCCGATCGATTACATCTTCATGAACTCTCGTGACAAAGGTGTCGTGATCATCAACATTCTGAGCTCATCTAGAGTACCAGTTGAATTCAGGTTGAGTAATACCATCCTTGCCCTCGATGATTTGTGTTATTAGTGACCACTTTATTGTCTTCCGTTCAACACAAAACTTGTTCGTGTTTTGTGTTATACCTTGAGTTCCTTGCTATCCAACGTTTGTTCTTCTTTAGCTTGGAATATTACCATCTTTTATGTGAAAAATGTCGTGGTAATTTCACCACCTCTTGAGAATTCTTGATGCAAGTGATACTTCTCACCATCACCATTCCTTCTTGTTCCCTGTGTTGATTCTAACCGGGATTCCAACAAGGGAATGATGCTGCTTGGATTCTGTACTTTTAGCAACCCTATTGCTTGAAGTTAATGATTGACAGTTTGTTCTTAGACTGTTGGTTATTGAATCGTCACTCTAACAGTGATCTTGCTGCCTAAGGTCATATTTCGGGCACACCTTTCAACCAATGTTTAATTGTGTATGTTTTCCTCGAGCATACATCACTATACCATTTGATCTGACAAATGTCATCTTCTTGTTCACATTATTGTGGAAATCCATCTTTTGAAAATCTCAATGAATTGTCGCTGAGTCAATCAGCCACCCCCTCACCTCTCCTTGGTTTAATGATGAACTATTGTTTCAGGAACCCGCTCCCATAGTTCCTTTCCCGAGAATCTTGCAATGCCATTTCAATGATTTGTGTTGCGCCTTTTCTTCTCGGACATCCTGAGTCTGAGGCATCATGACACCAATTGGATCTGAATCTCGGTCAGATATAATGGTTGGGACAACTTTTCAGGAGTTATGTTGTTTGTCCTTTGATGACCCGGTAACATGATGTCATGCCTAGCACCCCCCCTGGCTGGAGGACCTATCATAATGATTTCTTTTGCAAGGATAACCATTCTTCCTGGAGGAAATTATAGGACTTATTTTATAAGTTACTCCTGATGGATCATTGGTGTATCCGAAGTCTGGTCCTTGATTGAAACACCATATCATTGCTACCTGAAGCATGTCAATGGTACTCCGATTTTCAACAGGAACATTTGAAGCACGATGCTAAATTTTATTTATCATTTATCCTAACACCGTTGTATGGGTAATATCATGAGTTTCCTCCCCCCTTACCTAAATGGTTTTCTACTTTATATCCTGTCATGGATATCTTGCTCTGCTTGTCCTTGGGAAGGATATACCCTCGACATATGTGTTTAAACATATTTTCCTTTCCATTGTTCTGTTTAATCTGATGATCATATTTTCCTTCCATTGGTTTGTTTAAACCTTTTCTATGATCTATATGATATAAGCAGTAATAATCCACTGCTTGTGCAAACACCTCGATGTACAACTCTGTCAGTAAGACCTTGTTACTATTGTTGATGACATTCCGGTAACCACCGATGGACGGGAACCTTGCCTATTGGTCCGCCTCGTTTCAACGAGCAGGAAAATGGTTCTCTTCGTCCCTCGCCCTTGGTACCAACGTTGTTGCCGACATAGCTGACATGGTACTCCCTGACATGCCTTGCTATCATGACCGTGCAAGATGTCACTGCTCCTATTATAAAAAAAAAGAACCACATGGTGGGCCCATAACCCACAGTTTCACAGGATCGAAACCTGACTCTCCTGTACACCCCCTGTTCCCAAAGTTATTCCTCCTGCGTGGACTCGTACATAATTCATGAGCCACCTTTCGATGAGATCATCAATTCTGGCAATGAAAACAATAATTATTCCGTTGCTTGAAACCCCTTTCACCTTTTGACTAGGCATTGAACGATTGCCTGGCTGCCTGAAACTTCTTGTTGGACCTTCCAACTTTACTCTCGATGTGTTCTATTTGCTCAACTCGAGAGGTACTCATACGCTCATTCATGGGTTAATCCCGGGTTATTACCCTTATAGCATTCTGTCGTTTTCGATCTACCCCGTTACCTATTCGTAAATACGATGAAGATCCCGAAGAAAAGATGCCGACTTCATCATAAGGACCTGAAGCAGAGAAATGAAGACATCAATGTATTGGACCGGTTCTCTTCGAGAAGAGCAAGCCAGAATGAGAAGACCCGCTAGATTCGTAACCGAACCTTCCCCCCTTTTTACTACCTCTTAAATCTCGGGACGAGATTTCTTGTAGTGGAGGAGAATTGTGACGCCCGGATAATTAGGCTACAGTAATCCCCCGTTAACGATGCCACATCACTTTGATTACTGTTAGTAATCTCGTGTTAGTTCGAAACTGATTCAAATTCAAATTCAAAATCAACCAAAGAATAAAAACTTTTCAAAATTTAAGACAAAATGTTCGGGGTGAGCAAATAAATGCCTAGGAATTTATGGTGTAGGATCCATGCCTTTATAAAAGACCTGAATACTTAAAATGAATCAAAACAGAAAAGAAAATAAATAAAGAAAAGATAATACAAAAAAAACAGAAAACAAACCAAAAAAAAATATAAAAGGACCCCCCCACTAGGCCTGACGGCCCAGCCGACTAGGCCACCACCGGCCCAACTGGGCAAAGGCCCAGCCGGCCACCCCCCCATAACCCCACGCCCCCGGAACCCTAACCCCACCCCGTCACCCCACTCACCCCCCACTCCCCACTCGCTCTCCCCCACCCCCCTCGCGCTGGATCTGGATCGGGAGGAGCCCGATCCCCTTCTCCCTCGCCCGGCCCCCAACACCCGTCGACCGTCGCCGCCTCCCCCCCCACCGGCGCTTGACCCCCGGATCCCGACCACCGCCGCCCCGTCGCTCGTCCTCACCCCCTCCTCGCCGGACGCCGTGGACGCGGCCGTCCCGCCGCTGCCGAACGCCTCCTTCGTCCTCCTCCTCGCCGGTCTTCCCCGACCGCCCCCGAGCCCACTGCCCCGTTGCCCTACTCCCCCCCCCCCCCGTGAGCTTTCCCCCCTTCGCCCTCCTCTCCCCCTAGGTCGCCTCGGCCGTCGCCGCTCGACGCGCTCCGGCGCCACCGTCGCCCGCGCCGGGCCGTCCCGCCCCCGGCCCCTCCCCGCTCCCCCGTGCGGCTCCCCTGCCGCGGCCGCCGCGCCCTTCCCCCCCTGGTCGCCTCGGCCACGTGCACGGGCACCACCGACCGCGCCATCGCCCCGCCTCGCCTCGCGCCACAGCCGCTCGCCGTCCCAGCCCCGCTTCGGTCGCCGTCGCGGCCCCTGGACGCCGGCGCTCGCGCCCAAACGCCCTGGGGCTCCGCTCGGTTGCAGCCCCGTTTGGCCCGCGCCCATTAGCCCCTGGTGGCTCGGATGAGCCACTGACTAGGGGGCCCCACGCCCAAAATAAAAATAAATATAGTAATAATAAAATTAATTAATTAATTAATTAATTAATTAAGGAAGGAATTAATTAAGTTAATTAATCCTATTTAATTAATCTAATTAACTAGTTAGTTTAATTAAACAGTAATTAGATTAGTTAATCCTAATTAGACTAAAACAGTCAATGGCGAACGGGACCCACATGTCAGTTGACCAGTCAACGCCTCTGTTGACTGCTGACATCATGTTGACGTCAGCGTACACTGTTCTGGATAATGTTGGGTTTAAATAAATAATTAAAATCAGAAAATGATTTAAATCTTTAAAAAATCATATCTTTTAATCCGTAATTCGGATGAAAAAACTTTGTACATGAAAGTTGCTCAGAACGACGAGGCGAACCCGGATACGCAGCCCGTTCGTCCACCACACACCTCTAACATACCAAACACGCAACTTTCCCCCTCCGGCTCCTCTGCCCGAAAACACGAAACACCGGGAATATTTTCCCGGATGTTTCCCCCCTTCACCGGTATCACCTCATACCGAGATAGGGCACCCCTAGCACCGATACTTGTCATGTCATGCATCTCTATGCATCTGTTTGCTTAAATATTTATTGTTTCTCCCCCCTCTTCTCTCGCTAGACACCGGGACCGACGCCGCTGCTACCCAGTACGACTACGGAGTTGACGACCCTTCTCTCTTGCCAGAGCAACCAGGCAAGCCCCCCCCTTGATCACCAGATATCGCCTACTCTTCTCTATACTGCTTGCATTAGAGTAGTGTAGCATGTTACTGCTTTCCGTTAATCCTATTCTGATGCATAGCCTGTCATTGCTGCTACAGTCATTGATACCTTACCCGCAATCCTAAATGCTTAGTATAGGATGCTAGTGTTCCATCAGTGGCCCTACACTCTTGTCTGTCTGCCATGCTATACTACTGGGCTGTGATCACTTCGGGAGGTGATCACGGGCATATGCTATATACTTTACACTGTTACATTACCTGTGATACTGTTCGGAGTTGGGGGCTGAAGGGGCAGGTGGCTCCATCCCGGTAGAGGTGGGCCTGGGTTCCCGACGGCCCCCGACTGTTACTTTGTGGCGGAGCGGCAGGGCAGGTTGAGACCACCTAGGAGACAGGTGGGCCTGGCCCTGTTCAGCGTTCGCGGATACTTAACACGCTTAACGAGATCTTGGTATTTGATCTGAGTTGGCTACGAGCCTATACGCACTAACCATCTACGCGGGAGTAGTTATGGGTATCCCGACGTCGTGGTATCAGCCGAAGCACTTCAGACGTCAGCGACGGAGCGGCGCGCGCCGAATTGGACTGGAACGCCACTAGGCTAGGTCTGCTTTCGGCCGCCCTCGCAACGTGCAGGTGTGCTATGGGCGATGGGCCCAGACCCCTGTGCGCTTAGGTTTAGACCGGCGTGCTGGCCTCTCTGTTGTGCCTAGGTGGGGCTGCGACGTGTTGATCTTCCGAGGCCGGGCATGACCCAGGAAAGTGTGTCCGGCCAAATGGGATCGAGCGTGTTGGGCTATGTGGTGCACCCCTGCAGGGAAGTTAATCTATTCGAATAGCCGTGATCTTCGGTAACAGGACGACTTGGAGTTGTACCTTGACCTTATGACAACTAGAACCGGATACTTAATAAAACACACCCTTCCAAGTGCCAGATACAACCGGTGGTCGCTCTCCCTCAGGGATATGAGGAGAGGATCGCCGGGTAGGATTATGCTATGCGATGCTACTGGAGATGCTACTTGGAGATGCTACTTGGAGATGCTATTTGGAGGACTCCAGTCTACTCTCTTCTACATGTTGCAGGACGGAGGCTGCCAGAAGCGTAGTCTTCGACAGGATTAGCTATCCCCCTTTTATTCTGGCATTCTGCAGTTCAGTCCACCGATATGACCCCTTTACACATATACCCATGCATATGTAGTGTAGCTCCTTGCTTGCGAGTACTTTGGATGAGTACTCACGGTTGCTTTCTCCCCCCTTTTTCCCCTTTCTTTTCTTTCTGGTTGTCGCAACCAGATGCTGGAGTCCAGGAGCCAGACGCCATCGTCGACGACGACCCCTACTACACCGGAGGTGCCTACTACTACGTGCAGCCCGCTGACGACGACCAAGAGTAGTTAGGAGGATCCCGGGCAGGAGGCCTGCGCCTCTTTCGATCTGTATCCCAGTTTGTGCTAGCCATCTTATGGCAACTTGTTTAACTTATGTCTGTACTCAGATATTGTTGCTTCCGCTGACTCGTCTATGATCGAGCACTTGTATTCGAGCCCTCGAGGCCCCTGGCTTGTATTATGATGCTTGTATGACTTATTTTATTTGTAGAGTTGTGTTGTGATATCTTCCCGTGAGTCCCTGATCTTGATCGTACACATTTGCGTGCATGATTAGTGTACGATTGAATCGGGGGCGTCACATCCCAATGGCAGTGTCTGCATCATCTTGTGCAAGCAACTTCATTTTTTCTCTATAACACATGTTATAAAGCTTCTTCCTCCCAAAACCAGTCTTTGCATATGACCCATACCTACTGACGAGATTATCATAAATCATATGTTTCCTGATTCCAACACCTGCCATGGTTAAGATCTCAGCTTTCTGATATTCCTTTATCTGATTATGAGACCGAAGAAACGTGACTTCATCCGGTCTAGCTAGAACGTGACTGTGATCATCACTGAAACTGCTGACATACCAAACGTCACGCTCTTTATCAAGTTTCAAAGTTATATGCGCATCACAGAAGCAACGAGTCTCCCCTCTCAGCCTGCGGGTCCTGCCTTCCATTGTACAAAGTTTTGCCTGTCGTTTCCCAGCTCTTGCACACAGATACTTTCTCAAGCGCTTAGTTCCCTTAGGACCTTTCGAATATTTCAGTGAGTCCTTTCTTACGCTGAAACCACGCTCGTAAGCATAGTTGTTATAGAAAATGTAAGCCTCTCCTAGTGACTTGAACGTCTTCCTCATGACCTTCCAATGCATGTCCAATGATTCTTGCTGATATTCATCAAATCCGATGTCAAAATTAAACAGATCATCACCAACATGCTCATCATTCCCGCTTGTACCATCTACATCTCCCTGTAAATTAATGCATTAAACCATTTATGTCAGTCAGTTATTATTTTAATATGTAATAATGTAGTGATGTAAGTTTCAAAACTTACTTTGCTGGAGCTGTCATCATGAGATGCATCAACGTGCGATTTGTCACTTTCATCGTCCATAATATTCCTCACAAAGTCCCCGTCCTCGTCCATCTGCGCGCATTGCAAAAAAAAAACATGTAAGCGCTAATATGGTTATTATGTCATTTCTTCTCTGATTTATTTATGACTAACCCGGAGTGCACTTTCGGCAAATGAATCATCTATATCCATATCATCATCATCATCATCGCCATGTCGCTGCATGATGCAAAAAATTATGAAAATTTCCGTGGGGTCTACCATATTTATTGTTTTTATCAACCTTGATCACACTTACATTGCCACTATAAGATTCATCCAAACTCATGTAGTTCTCCTCAGCAGGTTCATCCATATTCAGTGACGAGGTTTCGTTGTCCTCGCCGTAATCATTGCCATCATAATCACCCTCCTCCTCTAACTATACATAGTTAAAAAAATTGTACGATCAATCAAACACCGTGTAACATCATCCCTAAAACAATTATTTCATCAAGCACAATGATGTTATAACCAACCACTTGCACGACGGCCAGGATTTCAGTCGGATCCATTTGTTCCGATAACGAACGTGACGACGACCTGACGTTGCTGGCCGCCGGAGGCAGGTGTCGACGGCGTGAGGACGATGGCTGCTCGTAGCGAGCGTACTGCGCGGAGGGAGGCGGCGACGTAGATCGCGGGTGGGCGGCCATCTGGGCGACGGAAATGGAATGCGGCGGCAGCGCCAACGGAGCCTGGGCACGCGCGTCGGCAGCGGTAACGGCGCCGGGGCACGCGCGGCGGCCTGTTTGGGCGGCGACCCGGGCGACGGCGACTTCGCGCAGACGGGACCCGACGTGGAGACGGCGTGGTTGCGTTAGGGTTCAGGGTCATGTCTTTTTTTTCCTCCAACAACTGTCGACGCCAACGTCGAGACGTGCGGGCGTACGACGGCGACGTACGGCGACGGGTGCGGATACGCGGGCGGGCGTACGTACACTGACGGGTGCGGCATACGCGGGCGGGCGTATGACGTCGCGCGCGGACGTACGGCATCGGGCGCAGACGTACGGCGTCGGGTGGGTATTCCTATACCTAATGTGAAATTACCATACTATCCACTATACGTTTTAGGGGGGGGGGGGGGGTTGTACCGAAGCACTCCCCCTAAAATTATCTGGTTTGAGAAATTGAGGGACTATTTGCTGGTTTTGAAGTTGAGGGACCATTTCTATACTTTCGAAATAATTGAGGGACAAAAAATATATTTTTCCCGTTAAATGAAGATGATGTACCAACTCAACAGGAGTTACATGCTGAGTTAAATGAACCATCGTTGCATGTAGGGTCAGATTTGTTTACTGCTATGCTGACTACACAGGCGCAAGAAACAGATGGATCAGCCGGCCTTCAATAATTGTATTAATTTATCCAGGAGGTACATGATTGATGAAGAGCGTGTTAAAACTTCAGTTCATTAGTCAACTTGATTGAAGTAATGCAATCCTAGGAGTATGTCTATATGTGCATGTACTTCCAGCCGGTCCTAAATTATTTGTGTGCCATTTATACAGAACTGGCTAGCTAGCATATATAGCCTGCTGCCTGCTGCGTACGAGTGTTCTATGAAAGGATCGATCGATCTAATCAGTGCGCTACTAGCCGAAGATAAATCGGCAGGGACTTAGATGGAGAAATAGCCTGGTACTGTTCTCCAAAAGGACAAATCTATCTAATCAGAGTGCGCTACTCGCTGTACATTAATCGGCAGCCGAGGCATCGATAGAGAAGCATGCAAGATCATTGTATACTAATCAGTGCATAGACAAGCTCATACCTTTTTTCCCTGGTGGTGAGCTTGATTCGCTCATGATGAAGAAAAGAGATGGAGATGACGCCGGCTGGAATGACCCGAGAGACCTGGAGATATAATACAGGTCGTTTTACCATACAACAGAAAGAGGGAAAATAGAATGGGATCATAGCTGGATATCCTTATCTCGACGTATACGGCAACGTCAACTGCTATCTGCCCGACGTTTTCTCTCTGTTCTATTTTAAAAAAAGAGGTCGGGACCTCTTTTCCAGATACCGCAAAAAACCATGGTTTCTGACATACTGTGATTTACAAAACTTTGTTTTTTTCTGAAGCCAAACGCAGCAAAGTATTCAAAATCATGTTTTTTTTTCAGAAAGCGTGGTATTCTCAAAAAACTTAAAAAAAAAACTTTGCTGCCAAACGCAGCCTTAGTTTAGGTATAATACTTCAATTCATTCCACATTTTTCTTTTGTCATACATAGTCACTAACTTAAAGATGGTCATTTTATGGTTAATTTTGTTCCAAATTAGTTCATGTGGTTAGATGTATCGGTTCTAAGCTTTCCGTTCTTCTGTAGATAACATAAAACTCACATTGATGAGGATGATTCTTCATATGGAGTGCTAGGGATCACGACAACTTATAAGAGTGAGCGATAGTTTTACAGGTATTTAAACCGCTTTTTTTATCTGGATGCTTGGTGTCATTTCCTTTGTTTTGAGTCTTCTTCTGAGCGGGATTCATTTTACATCAACGACAATCCATGAGGTTTGTAGCAAATGGTTTTACGTACAATTATCTGTGTTACTCAATATTCTACTCCCTCCGTTCCGAAATATAAGATGTTTTAGCTTTATTCTAAATTGAATGTATCTAGACATGTTTCAGTGTGTAGATTCACTTATTTTGGTCTGTATCTAGTCCATATTAAAATATCAAAAACAGCTTATAATTTGAAACGGAGGGAGTATATTCCGTATAGAGCAGACAATAATTGCTGGTTCTGATCTCGATGCTTGCATGTGTGGCCAAGATATAGGGATCACCTGGACCTGGGAGCCAAATTGCTTTTCCGAGAAAAACATTTTTTTTTTAAAAACTGTGGTATTCCTTGCCCACCCAAGAGAATACTTTGGTTTTCAATTACCACAGTTTAAAAAATACTTTGCTGCCACACAATATTTTAAAGTAAAACCAACCGAAGAATGTTTCTGGTGTGAAGCACGACATACCCTAAAGCATTGGGCAACTGCATTGAACCTTAAATCTGCAGACAACATCCAGAACAAATAAGTGGAAAAAGTTCTCACCTCAGTTCCGGAGTCCGACAAATAAATAATGGATGCGTCACCTTTGCCAAAATGTTCAATATGTATTAAAACAATGTTCAGCATATATTACAAAAATATTCGCCATATATTAAAAATATCAGTTAGTATTTGAAAATGTTCACTGTATATTAGAAAAATGTTCATGTATACTAAGAAAATGTTTAAAAATTCAAAAGAAATTCGGAATTTTCAAAAAAAAAGCTATGTTCCAAAATTTCAAAAAAACTCTGAAAATTTTAAAATTATTCTTATTGTTCAAACAAGTCTGCATTTTTATATTCAAAAGTGACTAAAAAACACTGTACAAGAGGTCTCTCACCCAGGCACAGTTTAGGTGCGGGATGCACTGTCTGCTGTTAGCCAGCCCACATGGTCAGTAGCTCCTTGTCTTTTAGTTTCTTTAGATATTCAAAAAAAGGTTTTAAGTTGTAAAATCTGTATCAATTCCGTCCACACCTCCAAATGAGAGGGTTCTGTATGAAAGTTGCTCAGAATTTTATCTAGAGTTCAAAAATGTCGCTTTCACCTATGTTTAAAAATGTTTAACTTGCCATTTTAATTAAATTGCATGAATGGCTTTGCTAAAGGGTTAAACTCATAACTAAATCATCATATCTTGGAATTATATAGATAATATATGCATGTTAGCAGTGGCGGAGCTTAGTGAGGGCCAAAGGGGGCCATGGCCCCCATATCAATTTTTTTTTACATAAACACATCTTTTTTTAGAACCATGGATACAACTAGGCCATGGTAAGAACACTCTCGACTCTCATTACACATTTAGCGTCAACTGGGACGTTAGCAATCATACTAAAATCATCGGATCTTCTCGCAATGGCCGCGAGCTCGTGCGCCAGCTTGTTCTTGCTCCTGCTTATGATAATAAATGCATCATATTTAACACTATTGTGAGAAGATCATAATAAATGCATCATATTTAACACTATTTGAGCCAAATTTAACATAATATACTAAATTAGCCCCCTCAATTCTATTTAAGACTCATTGAGCCTCCTCTCAAATCGCATTGAAACTCTGCCACTGTAGTTAGTCAAAAAATGTGTAGAATATGTTTATGACATTGTCTTTTCTTGATCTTCAGGGCGTGCGTCAGTGGTGTGCAATGGAGAGAATACTGACTTGTCTGCTCTGGATCCTCCTTGCCGTGTTGGCTGCTCTGGACCCGGCTATCCAGCGTCGGTGACCAACGACGACAGTGTGATCCTGCTACCTGCCGGCCCGTCGCCAACGTTTCTGACCCAGTGGGGTTCTTGGCATCGCACATGCTCGACGATGCTTGGATCTCCAAAATCAAGATTTCTTCAAACTTCATGTTCGCCCACGAATTCGTTACTCGCTGGGCCACCTTTCGCAACTTTCAGCTCAATGCGGATAGCGAAGATGATATCGTTTGAAAGCACACCACCAATGGTTCCTACTCCGCGAGTTCCACCTACAAAACCAAAATTCCACGTCACCATTTGCTCCCCCATGGAACACACGGTTTGGAAGGCTCCAGCGCCTCCCTAGGTCAAATTCTTCGATTGGCCTTCCATTTAAAATAGGATTTGGACCATGGATCGGTTGGACAAGCGTGGATGGCTAAATTGTGGCCCTTGTCCCTTATCCAAGAGCGAACAGGAATTCGTTGACTACCTTCTATATAAGTGTCTGTAGACAGACGATTAGACTTTGGGGCATGATCAATGAGTGGCTCTAGCCTGGACACCTCCATGATGTCTACTACACAACGTTCTTCTTGTAGACGTTGTTGGGCCTCCAAGTGCAGAGGTTTGTAGGACAGTAGCAAATTTCCCTCAAGTGGATGACCTAAGGTTTATCAATCCGTGGGAGTCGTAGGATGAAGATCGTCTCTCTCAAACAACCCTGCAACCAAATAACAAAGAGTCTCTTGTGTCCCCTACACACCCAATACAATGGTAAATTGTATAGGTGCACTAGTTCGGCGAAGAGATGGTGATACAAGTGCAATATGGATGGTAGATAAAGGTATTTGTAATCTGAAATTATAAAAACAGCAAGGTAGCAAGCGATAAAAGTGAGCGTAAACGGTATTGCAATGGTAGGAAACAAGGCATAGGGTTCATACTTTCACTAGTGCAAGTTCTCTCAACAATAATAACATAGATAGATCATATAAATATCCCTCAACATGCAACAAAGAGTCACTCCAAAGACACTAATAGCAGAGAACAAACAAGATTATGGTAGGGTACGAAACCACCTCAAAGTTATCATTTCTGTCCTATCTATTCAAGAGTTCGTAGTAAAATAACATGAAGCTATTCTTTCCACTCAATCTATCATAGAGTTCTACTAGAATAACACCTTAAAACACAAATCAACCAAAACCCTAATGTCACCTAGATACTCCATTGTCACCTCAAGTATCCGTGGGCATGATTATACGATATGCATCACACAATCTCAGATTCATCTATTCAACCAACACAAAATACTTCAAAGAGTGCCCCAAAGTTTCTACCGGAGAGTCAAGACGAAAACGTGGGCCAACCCCTATGCATAGGTTCATGGGCGGAACCCGCAAGTTGGTCACCGAAACATACATCAAGTGGCACATGATATCCCATTGTCACCACAGATAAGCACGACAAGACATACATCAAGTGTTCTCAAATCATTAAAGACTCAATCCGATAAGATAACTTCAAAGGGTAAAACTCAATCCATTACAAGAGAGTAGAGGGGGAGAAACATCATAAGATCCAACTATAATAGCAAAGCTCGGGATACATCAAGATCGTGCCATAGAGGGAACACGAGAGAGAACACGGGAGAGAGAGAGATCAAACACATAGCTACTGGTACATACCCTTGGCCTCGAGGGTGAACTACTCCCTCCTCGTCATGGAGAGCGTCGGGATGATGAAGATGGCTACCGGTGAGGGATCCCCCCTCTGGCATGGTGCCGGAACAGGCTCCCGAGAGGATTTTGGTGGCTACAGAGGCTTGCGGCGGCGGAACTCCCGATCTATCTTCTCCGTGGATGTTTCTAGGGTACGTGGGACTATATAGGTGAAAGAAGTCGGTCGGGGGTGCTCGAGGGGCCCACGAGACAGGGGGCACGCCCGGGGGGGGTGGGCGCACCCTCCCATCTCCTGGACTCCTCGAGGACCTTCTGACGTGAACTCCAAGTCTCCAGGATCATATTCTTCCAAAAAATCATGCTGCCGAAGGTTTCATTCTGTTTGGACTCCTTTTGATATTCCTTTTTTTCGAAATACTGAAACAGGCAATAAAACAGCAATATGGGCTGGTCCTCCGGTTAATAGGTTAGTCCCAAAAGTAATATAAAAGTGTATAATAAAGCCCGTAATCATTCAAAACAGATAATAAAATAGCATGAATGCTTCATAAATTATAGATACGTTGGAGACGTATCAGCATCCCCAAGCTTAATTCCTGCTCGTCCTCGAGTAGGTAAATGATAAAAGAAAGAATTTATGAAGTCTGAATGCTAGCAGGTGCACAAGTTTGATCAACGATAATTTCAATCACCTTTTCTAGCATGATTATATGTCATAACAACAGTTCATTTCATAAAACTTCTCAAGATAAAGTAACAAGCTATTCACATGTCAAAGCATAAACCATAAACTTTTTTGAAAACTAGCAAACTTCATTCTTAGCCATCAAACAATTGCAATTCATCTTATTTTCAGGAAGGGTCTATGTCAGAGCTTTGATTTAGCAAACTCCACATACTCAACTATCATATAGTCTTCTACAATTGCTAACACTCACATGATATTAATGGGTCCAAAGTTTTAATTGAACACAGAGAAAGATAGGGGCTTATAGTGTTGCCTCCAAACGTGTTCACCTTTGGGTGATGTCAACAATAATAGTTCATGCTAACTTACATCCAATTGGATATATATATCAGGATCACCCCAACACAAAGTGCTTGCCAAAGGATAACATGAAAAAGGGAAAGGTGAAGATCACCTTGACTCTTGCATAAAGTAAAAGACATAAAGTAAAATATAGACCCTTCGCAGAGGGAAGCAGAGGTTGTCATGTGCTTTTAGGGTTGGATACACAAAATCTTAATGCGAAAGAACGTCACTTTATATTGCCCCTTGTATATGGACCTTTATTATGCAGTCTATCGCTTTTATTGCTTCCATAATAAGATCGTACAAAGCTTATTTTCTCTGCACTAATAATTCATGCATATTTAGAGAGCAATTTTTATTGCTTGCACCGATGACAACTTACTTGAAGGATCTTACTCAATCCATAGGTAGGTATGGTGGACTCTAATGGCAAAACTAGGTTTAAGGATAATTGGAAGCACAAGTAGTATCTCTACTTGATGCAAGGAATTTTGGCTAGCATGAGGGGGAAAGGCAATCTCAACATGTTTGAATGATCCATGACAATATACTTTAACTGAGATGTGAGAAAACATAACCCATTACGTTGTCTTCCTTGTCCAACATCAACTCTTTAGCATGTCATACTTAATGAGTGCTCACAATTATAAAAGATGTCCATGATAATATATTTATATGTGAAATCTCTCTTCCTTCAATATTCTTTCATGAATTGGTCAAATGACCAATACAATGCTTGCTAACCTTCAATAAATTTACAAGCTCTACTTCTTATATGTGAAGTCATTACTCCCCAAGGGATAAGCAAATGAGACATGTATAATTTCAGATTTATGACATTCAACTCATTCAACCATTTACTCGCATGATATAAGTGAAGCACACAAGTAAATGAAAAACTACTCCAAAAATATATAAGTGAAGATCAATGAGTAGCTAAAGAATTATGCAACTATGTGAAGACTCTCTCTCTCATTTAATAATTTTAGATCTTGGTATTGTATTCAAACAGCAATAAAAGCAAGACAAAATGACATTGCAAGGATAGCACAACTCATGTGAAGAAGCAAAAACTTAGGTTCAACCGATACTAACCGATAGTTGTTGGAGAAGAAAGGTGGGATGCCTAACGGGGCATCCCCAAGCTTAGATGCTTGAGACTTCTTGAAATATTATCTTGGGGTGCCTTGTTCATCCCCAAGCTTGATCTTTTGTGTCTCCTTAATTCCTTTTATATCATCGTTTCCTAAATCTCAAAAGCTTCATCCACACCAAACTCAACAAGAACTCGTGAGATAAGTTAGTATAAAACAGTGCAAAAACCTTATCATCCTCTACTGTAACAAATCACTAAGATTATTATTCAACATTGAATACTAAATTTCTATGCATATTTAATACTCCTCCTCAAATAGAATCATTAAACAAGCAAGCATATGCAAACAATGCAAACATAACAGCAATCTGCCAAAACAGTATAGTCTGTAAAGAATGCAAGATTCATCATACTTCCCTAACTCCAAAAATTATAAGAAACATATTACTCTGTAAAAGATTTATCATAGCTCATTATTCAAAAATATTTAACATTATATCACTCTTTGACTTTTCTAGGGAATTTTTGCAACAGCGGTAAACTTTCTGTTTTGAAACAGCAACATGTATACTTGCAAAATAAGCATGGTAAAGGCTATCCTTGACATTTTCATTGAAAATATAGATGCAAAACATTATTCTAAATAACAGAAAGAAAATACTAACAAAATAAAATGACGCTCCAAGCAAAACACATATCATGTGGCGAATAAAAATATAGCTCCAAGTAAAATTACCGATGAACGAAGATGAAAGAGGGGATGCCTTCCGGGGCATCCCCAAGCTTAGGCTCTTGGTTGTCCTTGAATATTACCTTGGGGTGCCTTGGTAATCCACAAGCTTAGGTTCTTGCCACTCCTTATTCCATAGTCTATCGAATCTTTACCCAAAACTTGAAAACTTCAACAACACAAAACTCAAAACAAAACTCGTAAGCTCCGTTAGTATAAGAGAATAAAACCACCACTTAGGTTCTGTTGTGAACTTATTCTAAATTCATATTGGTGTAATATCTACTGTATTCTAACTTCTCTATGGTTCATACCCTTACATACTAGCCATAGATTCATCAAAATAAGCAAACAACACAATGAAAACAGAATCTGTCAAAAACAGAACAGTCTGTAGTAATCTGTATCATTCGAATACTTATGGAACTCAAATAATTATGAAATAAATTTGTGGACCTGAGTAATTTGTCTATTAAACATCTGAAAAAAGAATCAACCTAAAAGCACTCTCCAGTAAAAAATGGCAGCTAATCTCGTGAGCGCTAAAGTTTCTGTTTTTCACAACAAGATCATATGGACTTCACCCAAGTCTTCCCAAAGGCTCTACTTGGTACAAACACTAATTAAAACATAAAACCATATATAACCAGAGGCTAGATGAATTATTTATTATTAAACAGGAGCAAAAAGCAAGATAAAAATAACATTGGGTTGCCTCCCAACAAGCGCTTTCGTTTAACGCCCCTAGCTAGGCATGATGAAATGATGCTCACATAAAAGATAAGAATTGAAAGATAAAGAAAGCATCATGAAGAATATTACTAGCACATTTAAGTATAACCCACTTCCTATGCATAGGGATTTTGTGAGCAAACAACTTATGGGAACAATAATCAACTAGCATAGGAAGGCAAAACAAGCATAACTTCGAAACTTTAAGCACATAGAGAGAAAACTTGATATTATTGCAATTCCTACAAGCATATGTTCCTCTCTCATAATAATTTTCAGTAGCATCATGAATGAATTCAACAATATAACCAGCACATAAAGCATTCTTTTCATGATCTACGAGCATAGAATTTTTATTACTCTCCACATAAGCAAATTTATTCTCATCGATAGTAGTGGGAGCAAACTCAACAAGATAACTATCATGTGAAGCATAATCCAATTGAAAACTAAAATCATGATGAAAAGTTTCATGGTTATCGTTATTCTTTATAGCATACATGTTATCACAATAATCATCATAGATAGCAACTTTGTTCTCATAATCAATTGGAACCTCTTCCGAAATAGTGGATTCATCACTAAATAAAGGCATGACCTCTCCAAATTCACTTTCATAATTATCACAATAAGATTCAACACCCTCCAAAATAGTGGGATCAATATTACCTAAAGTTGACACTCTTCCAAACCCACTTTCATCAATATAATCATCATAAATAGGAGGCATGCTTTCATCATAACAAATATTCTCATCAAAACTTGGGCGACAAAAAATATCATATTCATCAAACATAGCATCCCCAAGCTTGTGGCTTTGCATATCATTAGCATCATGGGTATTCAAAGAATTCATACTAATAACATTGCAATAATGCTCATCATTCAAATATTTAGTGATAAACATTTTATAGATTTCTTCTTCTAGCACTTGAGCACAATTTTCCTTACCATCATTCTCACGAAAGATATTAAAAAGGTGAAGCGTATGAGACAAAGTCAATTCCATTTTTTTGTAGTTTTCTTTTATAGATTAAACTAGTGATAAAACAAGAAACTAAAAGATTCAATTGCAAGATCTAAAGATATACCTTCAAGCACTCACCTCCCCAGCAACGGCGCCAGAAAAGAGCTTGATGTCTACTACACAACCTTCTTCTTGTAGACGTTGTTGGGCCTCCAAGTGCAGAGGTTTGTAGGACAGTAGCAAATTTCCCTCAAGTGGATGACCTAAGGTTTATCAATCCGTGGGAGGCATTGGATGAAGATGGTCTCTCTCAAACAACCCTGCAACCAAATAACAAAGAGTCTCTTGTGTCCCCAACACACCCAATACAATGGTAAATTGTATAGGTGCACTAGTTCGGTGAAGAGATGGTGATACAAGTGCAATATGGATGGTAAATAAAGGTATTTGTAATCTGAAATTATAAAAACAGCAAGATAGCAAGTGATAAAAGTGAGCGTAAACGGTATTGCAATGGTAGGAAACAAGGCATAGGGTTCATACTTTCACTAGTGCAAGTTCTCTCAACAATAATAACATAGATAGATCATATAAATATCCCTCAACATGCAACAAAGAGTCACTCCAAAGACACTAATAGCGGAGAACAAACAAAGAGATCATGGTAGGGTATGAAACCACCTCAAAGTTATCCTTTCTGTTCTATCTATTCAAGAGTTCATAGTAAAATAACATGAAGCTATTCTTTCCGCTCAATCTATCATAGAGTTCATACTAGAATAACACCTTAAGACACAAATCAACCAAAACCCTAATGTCACCTAGATACTTCATTGTCACCTCAAGTATCCATGGGCGTGATTATACGATATGCAGCACACAATCTCAGATTCATCTATTCAACCAACACAAAGTACTTCAAAGAGTGCCCCAAAGTTTCTACCGGAGAGTCAAGACGAAAACGTGTGCCAACCCCTATGCATAGGTTCATGGGCGGAACCCGCAAGTTGGTCACCGAAACATACATCAAGTGGCACATGATATCCCATTGTCACAACAGATAAGCACGGAAAGACATACATCAAGTGTTCTCAAATCATTAAAGACTCAATCCCATAAGATAACTTCAAAGGGTAAAACTCAATCCATTACAAGAGAGTAGAGGGGGAGAAACATCATAAGATCCAACTATAATAGCAAAGCTCGGGATACATCAAGATCGTGCCATAGAGGGAACACGAGAGAGAACACAGGAGAGAGAGAGATCAAACACATAGCTACTGATACATACCCTCAGCCTCGAGGGTGAACTACTCCCTCCTCGTCATGGAGAGCGCCGGGATGATGAAGATGGCTACCGGTGAGGGATCCCCCCTCCGGCATGGTGCCGGAACGGGCTCTCGAGAGGTTTTTGGTGGCTACAGAGGCTTGCGGCGGCGGAACTCCCGATCTATCTTCTCCGTGGATGTTTCTAGGGTAAATGGGACTATATAGGTGAAAGAAGTCGGTTTGGGGGTCACTAGTGCAGAACCGGGTAATAGCACCGGTTCGTAAGGCCCTTTAGTGCCGGTTCCATAACCGGCACTAAAGTGTGGGCACTAAAGCCCCCCCCCCTTTAGTACCGGTTCAGCACGAACCGGTGCTAAAGCGCAACCACGTGGCACGAGCCAGCTCCGGGGGCCTGGAGCCCTTTAGTACCGGTTGGTAAGACCAACCGGTACTATAAGGTTTGGGGGGTTTTTAGTTTTATGATTTCTTTTTCATTTAATTTTGTGTTTCCATTTTAATTCTTTTTTGTTTGCTGGTATTTTACGATACTACACATTGTACACGTTATGCATATATATATATATATAGAATTTCTAGTAGAACCAATCATGCATATATATATCATCAATGTCTCACAAACCACCATATTAATTAATTCACACATACACACATGTATAGCTATATACAATTTCTCCTACATATGCATGTTGCCTTCGGAGCCAGTGGCATTAGCCTAATTGGTGCCTTCGAGCACGATGACAATTGGAAGTGGTTTTCATGGGGGCGGTGGCGGGTAATAGTATTCTCCCTTCGGATTTATGACCTGGTCGAGCAAAAATCCCGCTATTTCCTCTTGAAGTGCTTCTACGCGCTCCGTTTCTAGGAGCTTCTCCCGCACCTCTTTGAACTGTTAAGAAGGAGATCAATATGCATGTGTATTAGTTGTGTGACTAGATATCGATAATGGTGTAAAAATTGTGAATAGTGTTCTGACAAGCGTACCCATTCCTGTCTTTGAGATCTGCTCCTTTCGGACGCCATCATGCGAATGTTCTCGCAAACGCAGAATGCACACAGATCAGTCCCCTGCGCCTGCTTCAGGGCCTTTACGAGAATGGAATTTGATCAGGTAATAATTAATCAAGCATGATAATTAAAGAGATGGCAGCTAGCTAGCTAGCTAGTACTACTTAATTACTTACCTTGGGTCGAAACCATTTAAGCTTTTTTTTTCATTCGCCTTCCGTGACGCTGATGAACCTTGCCCAAGCCCTGCCCGCCGACAAAGAAAATGAATAAAGGGGTTATTAAATAGTTCATATCATGAAATGACGAACTAAATAGGCCGAGATATATAGTTAATAATGATTGAAATTACCTGTTGACTATCCCAAACAAGATGTTATAGTCAGTATTTGCTTTGAGTAGTGAGTCCAGTATTTCAACTGTTCCGGCGTCAACTTTAACGATACACAGGATCCAGTGAAATCTGCATGCACACACGTTTGCATGTCTTAATTAAGCGGGCATATGTAAGCAAAAACATGTAGCTAGCTAGTAGGCAAAAACAGAGAATTTGTAGTACAAGACAGTGTGACTCACTGGAAGTTGTAAGGAAGTAGTATATCTTCATTGTATTTGAGGCGCTTCAAGAACTCTAGCATGTTGTCCTCTACGGCCTTTTCATGATGTGGATTTATTAGCCATGTGTATTCATTAACGGTGTTTGGGTCAATGAACCCAATGCCAAAGCGTCCACCTTTTCTCATTTCATACATCTTCATCCTGCATAATACCACAGAAAAGAATATAGTGAGGATAATTACAGGTAATGATTGATCAAAAGGATCACTACAGCTAGCTTGAGACTTAAATTACAGAAAGAAATCACTTACAGACAATAGCAACTGACGATAGATTTGTCGAGTGCGTCTTGATTGTATAACTGAAACAGTTCAGAATACTCAACGGACAGAGCTTTCTCATGGAAGTAATGCTCCTCCTTGACATTCACCATGAGGGACAATCGATCGGAAATCTTGGTAATGTTCATGTACCATTGATGCAATTCATACATTCTCGTTGGGAGGTTCTTGACCTTGTCTGGCTCGACCAAAGGTTGGCCCCAGACATATTTCCATTTTATTTCATCCTCTGTAAGCACAGGCATGGGCTCGATCTCGAGGAGTTGTCCAACAGTGATGTTGAGAACTTCAGCCTGCATTATATGGTCCTTGGTTATTACCACATTGCCCACCTCGGGAACGTAAACTGTTTGCCCACAATAATATTGGGCGCGCGTACTGTCACGTGTTTTTGGCACAACAAGCGAGGGGATCGATTGCGCCGCCTATTCTCCCAGCTGGGGAATTGTTTTCCCGCATTTTTTGACAGCTGCTTGTTGTTTGCTCGATCCCGAGCTCACCTCCTTACGTAGACGTGCTCGATTTAACTTCCTGATGTGGCGCTCATAGTCTGTGTCAATAGGCTTGGGAGCTGGTGGTTGAGCCATACGAATGAAGTGGTCAATCGTTTCCTCAGGCACTTTCTCCCTTGGCGGCGGTGGCGGTTTCGGTGCAAAATGGGCTTCCACCTCGGCCTTCGATATGGCTACGTTTTCCTCCTCGGACTTGTCATAAGGCCTCTGCGGAAGAGGCGTGAGGCTTGGACCATATTTATATCGCTTGCCTTCGCATGTACTTCCTGTACTACCTCGACTCGTACTGCTACGCACCATAGCTGCAGGGTGTCTCTTCTGCGATTGCTGAGGCGGCGGAGATGGCTGACGGGGCTGAGTTGGATGAGGAGGAGTGGCCTGAAGCTGTGCCGGACTTGGAGGAGGAGTGGCCTGAGGTTGTGTCGGACTTGGAGGAGGAGTGGACGTCTGACGCTGTGGCGGACTTGGAGGAGGAGGAGTGGCCTAACACTTTGCCGGACTTGGAGGAGGAGTGGCCTGACACTTTGCCGGACTTGGTGGACTTGCAGGAGCGGGAGTCTGTTGACTCGGTGGCGGACTTCAATGAGGAGTCGGCTGACGCGGTGTCGGTGGCCTTCGAAAGATGATGCAATCCTTTTTCCATAGGATGATACGATGGTTGGCCTCTCCGAGAAAGTGCTCGTCGTCACCTCCAGGAATGTCAAGCTGTAGCTCCGAATATGGGTCCACCACCTCATCAACCAAGACACGAGCATAGCCCGCTGGAATCGGGTTGCAATGGAAGGTTGCCTCGGGGGGATTTGTAAAAGCAACGGCGTCCGCCACCTTCATGGATATGTTCTTCATTTTGACGTGTAGCTCGCAGTTAGTGTTCTCCGTGATGTCATCCACGGGGTATCTATCCAGCATTGCGTCGTCCGGGGCGGAACCCACGCTGCTTCTCGGCATGGATGGGGCGGTGCTATCCAATGCTGGATCATTCGCTAGCTGCTGCAGCTGCTGAGACCCCCTTTGCTGGGTAAGTGAGTCGATCTGCTCCTGCTGCCGCTGGAATTTGACTGCCAATTCCGCTTGACTTGCTTCTAGGCCTTGAAGGCGTTCATAGTCCCGCTTCCTCTGCTCCTCCTCCATCTTCCTCTTCTTCTCCTCCGCAATCTTCTTTCTCGCACGGGTTCTGTAGTCGGTGTTCCAGTCTGAAAACCCCTCATACCACGGAATAGCGCCCTTGCCTCGTGTTCTTCCCGGGTGTTCAGGATTTCCCAGGGCACGCGTAAGCTCGTCGTTCTCTCTGCTGGGCTGGAACACACCCGATCGTGCCTCTTCTATTGCAACAAGTATCGCATCGTCGGCTCCCTTCAGACTTGCCCTCGTCAAAACATTGCCTGTCTTCGGGTCCAACTCCCCCCCATGCGCATAGAACCAAGTCCTGCACCTGGGGGCCAGCTCTTAGTAACCGGAGTGACACCTGCATCCTCCATCTCTTTCTCAGACTTATCCCACTTAGGCATTGCCACCGCATAGCCACCTGGCCCCAGCTTATGGAACTTATCCTTTTTTTCGGCATTCTTCTTGTTTATTCTCGACCGTTCCTTAGCTAATTCCGAATCCTTGAATTTCACGAAATCGTCCCAATGAGCACGTTGGTTCTCTAGTGTTCCCTCGAATACTGGAGTCTTCCTTCCTCCCTTGACGTACTTGTCCCATTCACGATTCTTGTGGTTCTTGAATGCAACCGCCATCTTCCTAAGAGCAGCGTCCTTGACTTTCTGCACATCTGCTTCTGTGAAATGATCTGGTAGGGTGAAATGTTCCATGAGAGTATCCCAAAGCAGATCTTTTTGTCTTTTGTCGACAAAAGTAACATCTGGACGTGGAGCAGCGTCCTTTTTGTCTTTTTGTCTTTTGTCTTTTGCTGGCTCTCTCCATTCTTGAAGGGAGATCGGGAGTTGGTCCTTCACAACAACTCCGCACTGACGAACGAACTTGTCCGCAATCTTCTTAGGCGCTAATGGTTCGCCATTAGGTCTGATTGCCTCGATATTGTACTTTACGCCCTCCTTCAACTTTTTGTTCGGGCCTCGTTTCGTCCTTTTGCCTGAAGATTTGCTCGATCCGGATGGCTGAAAGAACAAAGATCGATTCGTTAATATATCTTCAAGTCATTTAAAACATGTGATGATCACCAGATGCCTGCTTATATAAATATATATACCTCGCCGGTCTTTGTTGTTTCAAGATCAACATTTTCTTCGTCATCATCATAATCATAGTTCATGACTTCATCAATTCGGTCGTCGCGATCGAATATCATATCACCCTCTCCGGTGTTGTTTAGAAATTCGGAGCCGTCATAATCTTCTTCATTCTGATCATCATCTGGCCCGTGAGGATGGCGTATCATATCGAACATGGCCTGTTCTCCCTCTCTGCCGGTATTGTCCGCCATAGCTTTTATTTAACTAATCCAAAAGAAATATAAAACAATTTAGTATTCAAATTACATCGTCTCGAATAATAGATATAATCTCGAATACATCGTCTCGAATAATAGATATAATCTCGAAAACATCGTCTCGAATAATAGATATAATCTCGAATACATCGTCTCGAATAATAGATATAATCTCGAATACATCGTCTCGAATAATAGATATAATATCGAATACATCACTGGCTAGGTAGCTAATAAAGATCGAATACTACAGAAGAATCTAGGACACTCGCGGTTCCTGCGGCGCGGGCGGTGGACACCCAAAGAGAAGGAACCCTCACAGGATCATAGCTGAAGTGAGATCCCTGAAGAAACTGCCAGGTATTGGAGAACCTGCCGCCCTCTAACGCAACCATGTAGCGATGGACGTGCTCGTCCTCCTCCCTGACACGGCGACGTACCATCTCCGGCTGGGCCGGCTCCCTCCGCGCCGAAACTGGCCCACGCGAACGCCACCAAACGAGATCAGGGTCGACGACGGGACCCGGGGCCGGGTTCCTCATCAAGCGGCGCGCCCCTCCAGGCAGCACCTCCCAGTGCCAGCCCGGCGGAGCCCAGTCCCGGACATGGGTCAGCCGGACGTCGTCGCGGACGTGTCGACGGCGAGGATGCGGGTCGGGCATCGTCGAGAACAAATACTAGCTATATGCCCGCAAAAAGTAACATTTTTTTAATGATTGGATTTTGATAACTAAAATTTCTAACATTTCTATATAACTAACATTTCTATAACATTTCTAACAATGCTATATATAACTAACATTTCTATAACATTTCTAATATTTCTATAACTAAAAAACAGAAAAAAATTATAACATTTCTATATATATAACTAACATTTTTATAACTATTTCTATAACTAAAAAACAGAAAAATTTCTAACAATTCTAACTTTTTTATAACTATTTCTATAACTAAAAAACAGAAAAATTTCTAACAATTCTAACATTTCTAACTATTCTAACAATTCTAACATTTCTAACTATTCTAACAATTCTAACATTTCTAACTATTTCTGAAAAACAGAAAAATTTCTAACAATTTCTAAAAAACAGAAAAATTTCTAACTATTTGTATAATTAAAAAACAAAAAATGTATGTGTGTGTGTGCGCTCACCGGCGAGGCGAGGGACGACGGGGGGCGGCGACGGGGCCGGGCGTGCGGTGACGGGGACGGTGACGGGCGCGGCGACGACGGGGATGACGACGACGGGGACAGGGACGGGGCGGCGACGACGGGGACGGGGACGGACGGGCCGGGGCGGCGACGACGACGGGGACGTACAGGGCGGCGCCGAAGACAGGGACGGGGACGACGCGGGACGGGCCGGGACGGGGCGACGGTGACGACGGGGACGACGGGGACGGGGACGACGGGGCGGCGACGATGGGGACGGGGCGGCGACGGGGGCGGCGACGAGGGATGGAGACGTACGGGGGCGGCGGGCGACGGTGTAGAGGAGAAGAAGCCAGATGAGAAACTGAAATTTTCGTAAGTGTTGTTTATATAGGAGGGGCCTTTAGTACCGGTTTGTGCCACCAACCGGTACTAAAGGCCAGTTTTGGCCAGCCCAAGCGGCGGGAAGCGACCCCCTTTAGTACCGGGTGGTGGCACAAACCGGTACTAAAGGCCCCCCCTTTAGTACCGGTTTGTGCCACGACCCGGTACTAAAGGGGGTGCGCTGACGCAGGTGCGGTGCGGCAAGTTAGTCCCACCTCACTAGCCGAGGGGCGACCGCACTGGTTTATAAACCCCCGTGCGGTCGCTCTCTCGAGCTCCTCTCCAAAGCAGGCCTACTGGGCGTACGTGTTCTTTGCTGCCCTGTGGGCCCACTTGGCCTTTGCGGGCCTGCATCCTGGCCCAACAACAGGTTGGGTTTCTAGTCGTATGCAGGCCGCTCTGGCCTAGTAGGCGGGCTTTTTTTTATTTTTTTTGCTTTATTTATTTTTGTGTTGTTTTTTTGTGTATTTAGAGTTTCTTTGTGAATATTTTTGCTTTAGGTACAAAAAATTACAAACTTTCTGTTAGTGCCCGTAGTTTTCAAATTTGAATAGTTTAAATTTTGAATTATTTGAAATTAGTGTGAATCACTAGTTTGTGAATAACTTAACTTTAAAAATCAGTAAAGGCATGAAAGAATTTGTTTGCACATAAAATTTCTTCGCGTTTCAAATGCCAAAACACATAACTACCCTAACTATTACAGAGATTCCCCTCTGGGTGTGAAACACAGAAGAAAGTGATGATAGTGAAGCCGATCACATCCCAGATCTTTGGGTGTGAAACTTTTTCTTCGCGTGTGTCCCTTTGCGCCGTAACCATGGAAAATCTTCATCATTTAACGGGATGCTCGGGTCAATATTCACTGTGAATGGAGCAATTTCATCAAACTTTTCATAATCTTCTGACTTGTCTGTCTTGTCATCCACTCCCACGATGTTTCTCTTCCCAGAAAGAACTATGTGCCGCTTTGGCTCATCGTACGATGCATTCGCTTCCTTATCTTTTCTTTTTCTTGGCTTGGTAGACATGTCCTTCACATAGAAAACCTGTGCCACATCATTGGCTAGGACGAATGGTTCGTCTGCATACGCAAGATTGTTGAGATCCACTGTTGTCATTCCGTACTGCGGGTCTTCCGTTACCCCGCCTCGTGTCATATTGACCCATTTGCACCGAAACAAAGGGACCTTTAAACCACGTCGATAGTCAAGTTCCCATATGTCCTGTATATAACCATAATATGTTTCCTTTCCCGTCTTGGTTTCTGCATCAAAGCGGACACCACTGTTTTGGTTGGTGCTCTTCTTATCTTGGGCGATCGTGTAAAATGTATTACCATTTATCTCGTACCCTTTGAAAGTCATTATATTCGAAGATGGTAACTGGGACAGCAAGTACAGGTCATCTTCAATAGAGGTGTCATGCATGGTACGTGTCTGCAACCAGCTGGCGAAACTCCTGGTTTGTTCACGTGTAATCCAGTCATCAGACCGCTCCGGGTGTTTGGAGCGTAGCAAATTCTTGTGTTCATCCATATACGGAGCCACCAAGGCGGAATTCTGTAGAACTGTGTAGTGTGCTTCAGTGAGAGAATGTCCGTCCATACATATTATTTGTTCCCCTCCTAGCGTGCCTTTTCCATCCAGTCTGCCCTTATGCCGCGATTCAGGAACACCAATCGGCTTAAGGTCAGGAATAAAGTCAATACAAAACTCAATGACCTCCTCATTTTGATGGCCCTTGGAGATGCTTCCTTCTGGCCTAGCACGGTTATGAACATATTTCTTTAAGACTCCCATGAACCTCTCAAAGGGGAACATATTGTGTAGAAATACAGGACCCAAAACGTTAATCTCTTCGCATAGGTGAACTAGGACGTGCGTCATGATGTTGAAGAAGGATGGTGGGAACACCAACTCGAAACTGACAAGACATTGCACCAAATCATTCTGTAACCTTGGTATGATTTCTGGATCGATTACCTTCTGAGAGATTGCATTGAGAAATGCACATAGCTTCACAATGGCTAATCGAACGTTTTCCGGTAGAAGCCCCCTCAATGCAACCGGAAGCAGTTGCGTCATAATCACGTGGCAGTCATGAGACTTTAGGTTCTGGAACTTTTTCTCTGCCATGTTTATTATTCCCTTTATATTCGACGAGAAGCCAGACGGTACCTTAATACTGAGCAGGCATTCAAAGAAGATTTCCTTCTCTTCTTTGGTAAGAGCGTAGCTTGCATGACCCTGATGTATGCCGTCTTCTCCGTGCATACGTTGCTGGTCCTCCCGTGCCTCAGGTGTATCTTTTGTCTTCCCATACACGCCCAAGAAGCCAAGCAGGGTCACGCAAAGATTCTTCGTCACGTGCATCACGTCGATTGCGGAGCGGACCTCTAGGTCTTTCCAATATGGCAGGTCCCAAAATATAGATTTCTTCTTCCACATGGGTGCGCGTCCGTCAGCGTCCTTCGGAACAGGTTGTCCGCCAGGACCCTTTCCAAATATCACCTTCAAATCCTTGACCATATCATGTACATCAGCACCAGTACGGTGGCGAGGCTTCGTCCGGTGATCCGCCTCACCTTTGAAATGCTTGCCTTTCTTTCTTACGGGATGCCTGCTCGGAAGAAATCGACGATGTCCCAGGTACACATTCTTCTTACAACTATTCAAATATATACTGTCGGTATCATCCAAACAGTGCGTGCATCCGCGGTATCCCTTGTTTGTCTGTCCTGAAAGGTTACTGAGAGCAGGCCAATCATTGATGGTCACGAACAGCAACGCCTTTAGGTCAAATTCTTCCCCCATGTGCTCATCCCACGCACGTACACCTGTTCCATTCCACAGTTGTAAGAGTTCTTCAACTAATGGCCTTAGGTACACATCAATGTCGTTGCCGGGTTGCTTAGGGCCTTGGATGAGCACTGGCATCATAATGAACTTCCGCTTCATGCACAACCAAGGAGGAAGGTTATACAAACATAGAGTCACAGGCCAGGTGCTATGGTTGCTGCTCTGCTCCCCAAAAGGATTAATGCCATCTGCGCTTAGACCAAACCATACGCTCCTTGCGTCATCTGCAAACTCCTTCCCGTACTTTCTTTCGATTTTTCTCCACTGCGACCCGTCAGCGGGTACTCTCAACTTTCCGTCTTTCTTACGGTCTTCTCTGTGCCATCGCATCGCCTTGGCATGCTCTTTGTTTTGGAACAAACGTTTCAACCGTGGTATTATAGGAGAATACCACATCACCTTGGCAGGAATCTTCTTCCTGGGGCGCTCGCCCTCGACATCACCAGGGTCATCGCGGCTGATCTTATAGCGCAATGCACCACATACCGGGCAAGCGTTCAAATCCTCGTACTCACCGCGGTAGAGGATGCAATCATTAGGGCATGCATGTATCTTCTGCACCTCTAACCCTAGAGGGCAGACAGCCTTCTTTGCTTCGTACGTACTCTCGGGCAATTCGTTGTCCTTTGGAAGCATATCCTTTATCATTACCAGCAACTTTCCAAATCCCTTGTCAGATACACCATTCTCTGCCTTCCATTGCAGCAATTCCAGTGTGGTGCCCAGCTTTTTCTTGTCACCTACGCAATTCGGGTACAACAATTTTTTGTGATCCTCTAACATGCGCTGCAACTTCTTCTTCTCCAAATCACTTGCGCAGTTTCTCTTTGCATCGGCAATGGCCCGACCTAGATCATCAACGGGCTCATCTGATGCCTCTTCTTCAGCTTCTTCCCGCATTGCCGGCTCAGCTTCTTCCCGCATTACCGGCTCAGCTTCTTCCCCCATTGTTGTATCATCGTATTCAGGGAACCCATGGCCAGGATAGCTGTCGTCGTCCTCTTCTTCTTCATTGTCTTCCATCATAACCCCTCTTTCTCCGTGCTTGGTCCAAACATTATAGTGGGGCATGAAACCGGACTCAAACAGGTGGACGTGAATGGTTCTTGACGTAGAGTAATTGCGACCATTCTTACAGCCAGCACATGGACAAGGCATAAAACCATCCGCCCGCTTGTTTGCCTCAGCCGCAAGCAGAAAAGTATGCACGCCCTCAACGAACTGGGGAGAGCATCGGTCATCGTACATCCATTGCCGGCTCATCTTCATTACACAACACCGAATAGACCAAATTAATACAAGTTCATACATAAAGTTCATACAACACTTAAATGCAACAAACAAATAACTCTCTAGCTAAAGCATTTAAATGCAACAACAAATGCGATCAAGATCGCAACTAAGGTAACAATTGATCCAACAGCATAATGATACCAAGCCTCACTATCGATGGCATATTTTCTAATCTTTCTAATCTTCAAGCGCATTTTCTCCATCTTGATCTTGTGATCATCGACGACATCGGCAACATGCAACTCCAATTCCATCTTCTCCCCCTCAATTCTTTTCAATTTTTCTTTCAAGTACTCGTTTTCTCTTTCAACTAAATTTAACCTCTCGACAATAGGGTCGGTTGGAATTTCCGGTTCACATACCTCCTAGATAAAAATATCTATGTCAACTTGATGGGCATAATTTGTCATAAACACGAAATGCAACAAATAGTTTTAAAAGAGAATATACCACATCCGAATCATAACAAGGACGAGGGCCGACGGGGACGGATATCAAAACCATGGCACTATGTATAACAAACAACGTACGGGTAAGATAATTATACGAGTAACTATATATCCAAATCACACAAACATCAATTTTTTATATAAAATTTCATGAACAAGAGGCTCACCACAAGGTGGTGCCGGCGACGGGACGGTGCGGGCGATCGACGGTGGTTACGACGGAGATTTAGAAGGCACTAAGTAAAACACACCTACATATGCAAACTAAGTGTTATTTTGACCTCAAATTGCATATAAATCAAATACTACCACATATAATTCCTCCCAAATTACTAAAACCCACAATTAATCACTATATAAACCAATGCAAGAGCTAATCTAGCAATGAGAGATGAAAGGACAAAGTTGCTAACCTTGGTGATCATTTGAATGGATGGGGGCCTGCAAATCTTGACAAATTTGGGGCAAATTTTGTGATGAACTCGAGAGGAAGAAGGAAAGTACAGAGGAGAGGGAGAGGGGAAAGGGGGAAGAACAGAGTGCGGGTGGACGAAGGGTTTATATAGGACGACCTTTAGTACCGGTTCGTGCCACGAACCGGTACTAAAGGTGCTGGAAGGGCCCCACTCTGACAACATCCTGCCACCACTTTCTTTAGTACCGGTTCGTGGCACGAACCGGTGCTAAAGGTTCGCCACGAACTGGTACTAAAGAGCTCCTCCCGCCTAGCCGTTGGAACCGGCACTAATGGACACATTAGTGCCGGTTCTGTTACAAACCGGGACTAATGTGTCTCACATTTGACCCTTTTTCTACTAGTGGGTGCTCGAGGGGCCCACAAGATAGGGGGGTGCGCCCGGGGGTAGGCGCGCCCTCCTATCTCCTGGCCTCCTCGAGGATCTTCTGATGTGAACTCCAAGTCTCCAGGATCATATTCTTCCAAAAAATCTCGCTGCCGAAGGTTTCATTCCGTTTGGACTCCATTTGATATTCCTTTTCTTCGAAATACTGAAACATGCAATAAAACAGCAATATGGATTGGGCCTCCGGTTAATAGGTTAGTCCCAAAAGTAATATAAATTGTATAATAAAGCCCGTAATCATTCAAAACAGATAATAAAATAGCATGAATGCTTCATAAATTATAGATACGTTGGAGACGTATCACTCGACACCTCCTCATGGCATCTCATCCACTCCACCAAAGATTGGTAGGTCGGCCTCTCTGACACCAACATCCCAAACCGCAAGGCGATGGCCACACTCACAATGCTTACATCGTGGTCCATCTGGAATGAGAGAAATGCGCAGGTGTTTTGCCACAAGAGTACCCCTCCGGTGGTCCTCTTCCGCAACATCAAAACCGTGGCGACTGCATGGGTTACCGTCGGCGCCAAAAAGTTGGGAACAGCCATGTTGGAGAGTAATGCCCATTGTAATGTCGGTGTGTTGTAACACAAACAAACAACTTCTATTCTCTTTTAATTAATCGAATAGGCAAATCTTGTGCCTCTTTGAAAAGAAAAACAACTGGATAAAATAGCCAGTCTTGTAGTTATTACAGACTTTAAGCAAATAACATGGTCTTGTTACATCCATAGTCCAAAAGATATTCATCATGACCAACTAGCTAGCTTTGCACTCCCCCCTTCCCATAGATGTTGGTTACAAGCTTACTCATCATCACTCCCACCCTAGCTATCCATATAGAACTTACATGATACTCCCTCCGTTGCAAAATACTTGAACTAAAACCATCACAAGTTCTGATACTATCTCTCACTTGTGAGTAACACTTCGTTGATCAATCTCCGGATCTGCATAACATTCCAATGATTGTTACATATATAAAATGTCACTTTGGTAGATGTACAATATTAGAGCGGTGACCGCACGCTAACGTTATAGCCACAGATCACAACCCAGTAACTTGCAACTTGTGCACGACAACAACAAAAAACTTACAGGAGATAAATTATTTTAAATTTTCAGTTTTAGTAATTAGAGCATGAGCTGGAAGATTCTGTTTTTTTGTTGCCACTGGAGCTGGAAGAGACTACCCGCATGCACCTCTGTCCATTAGACGACAGCTGCGAGAGAACAAATACCGCTTGCTCCAGCTGTGAATTTCTGTTTCAAAACGGACGTCGCTTGCGATATGTTGGGTTAACCTATATATACTGCTTCCTCCGTCCCATAATAACATTTTTGAGTTTTGACACTACACTCTTGCGCTGAACTGAACAGTGCCGAACAGCTAAACAAGTAAGAGTATTTTTGCTGTGTTGTCCGTTGAGCATGTGAACGCCAATTGGACAAACAAAAATGCATGAGCAAGCGGCGAGCAGCCAATTGTGTACGTAGTTAATTATAAGGTGCATGCACGCTGGAAAAACTATTCTATATACTGTCACTGTCGTTTCCTGCGAAATGCAATAATATAGTCATCTTTATTTGTTAATTTCAACTGGTCACCGGTTACTAGTACTGTAGCTTGACACATGCAGCATCCTTGTTTGCCATGCTGAGCCAGGTCTCCTATGGATGGGTGAGTATGAATATTCTTTTTTTTTTGAACTCAGTATGAATATTCTTGTATCCGACTAGAAGTAGTTAATCTCTTGTCGTGAACCTGCAGAACGGATACTCAACGGCACCAAGAGTTGGATAATCCATAGTCCTACCAAAGATTTCCCGTCGGATTTTCTATTGCAGGCATAACTATATCTCATACAAGTTTGGAATAAAATAGTAGTCACTTCCCCCTTTCCGGCTGTAGTTCTTGGTGGCACGGTTACTCATCATCACTCCCCCCTAGCTACCCATGTAAAACTTGCACGATACTCCTCCGTTCCAAAATACTACTACCATCTCTCACTTGTGAGTGACACTTCGACGATCAATATCCGGATCCGCATAACCGACGCGTTTGGTAGGCTGCATATACCTCAGCCAGGCCCGCGCGGGAAGAAAAAGGCCTGTTTAGTTACTCGCATTCACTATTGAGCCTGCTTAGCACGAAGATTAAAGCACCTATGGGCCAACATCCCTGGGAACGCTCAAATCGGTCGTTCTTCCTCAGCCAGGCCCGAGCGATGCAACCCTAGGCACGTGGGCGTGGGCGGTTGCACGCATGGTTGCGGTCCAGAGACGTCGCGTTGTTTCCAGACGTGTCGTCACAAATTACCCTCACCTTCCCCTCCTCACCACTCTCTCGGCTCTTCCCCACTCACACCGGCGGCGGCGACGGCGGCGGCCACCTGAGCTCTACTGCGAATCGATCAAAGACGGCAGTGGCAACCACCGGAGCGACTGCAAACCTCCACCGGAGCGCATCGGCCATGGCGGTAAGACCTCGTCCTGTCTGTACATTCACTCCTTTCGACTCGGGCTAGATTCGATTAGAGCACGCCATTGAAGAGTTAGGGGGAGTTGAACACATCAGGGGGAGGGGGAGGGGAAGGATTGACATCAATCTATTATGCATCTACGACTCATAGGTTATTTTCCGATTACATCGGGGGCGGGGATTGGATTATCTAGCCGCGACGACCCTGGAGTCGCGTCGAGCGGCGGGGGGGGGGCGTAGTCATCTTCTTTTCTTCCTCATCGGCTTCGTCCTCATCATATTCGTCAAGAACGGTGGGTCCGGCATAGCCTTGTTCATCACAACATCGGCATCCTTGTGCATGTCATCGATGCTGCTGAAGTTCGAGCACACTTCCATGGTGTGCTCAAACTTCTTGCGGTCACCGAGCGAGCACCCAAGCAAGAATGCCCTCCATCCAATGCCCCAGGGGAAAGGGTTGGGGTTGGATTTGGAGTTCATGTCAAGAAGAGGTGGTGAAACAGAGGGAGTTTGAGTACGGTGCTGGGTTAGGGGGTGGGTTAATATAGGAGCGTTAGCCCGGTATGAATGAATGTTGACCATTGATATGTGTGTTGTTCATAATGTAGATGTACAAGGGCAAGGAGGTGGTTCCACCATTGGAGAAGGGCAAGGAGGATGTGCCTCCCTTGGACGAAGTGCAAGTCCTGGATCACCCAGGCCCCAAGCAGAGGAACTATGGACACTTCCACTAGGAGTCTGGACCAAAGCACTTCTGCAAGGTTATCCTGGCTCCAAAGCTGGAGAGTCTACCATTGCCTCTAGACTTCACGAAGCACTTCCCCGTCATCCCTACACAGTTCAAGCTCAATACGAACACAGGCTGCATATGGAAGGTGACAGTGAGGGTGATCAACGACAATGTCACCCTTGATCAGGGTTGGGCCAACTTTGTTGCCGTTCACAAGATCATGATCGGGTTGATGGAAATATGCCCTAGAAGCAATAATAAAGTTGTTATTTTATATTTCCATATTCATGATAAATGTTTATTATTCATGCTAGAATTGTATTAACAAGAAACTTGATACATGTGTGAATACATAGACAAAACGTTGTGTCCCTAGTATGCCTCTACTAGACAAGCTCGTTGATCAAAGATGGTTCAGTTTCCTAGCCATGGACAAGAGTTGTCATTTGATGAACGGGATCACATCATTAGTGGAATGATGTGATGGACAAGACCCAACCCTTAGCTTAGCATAATGATCGTTCAATTTTATTGCTACTGCTTTCTTCATGTCAAATACATATTCCTCAGACTATGAGATTGTGCAACTCCCGGACACCGGAGGAATGCCTTGTGTGCTATCAAACGTCAGAACATAACTGGGTGATTATAAAGATGCTCTACAGGTATCTCCGAAGGTGTTTGTTGGGTTGGCATAGATCGAGATTAGGATTTTTCACTCCGACTATCGGAGAGGTATCTCCGGGCCCTCTTGGTAATGCACATCATATGAAGCCTTGCAAGCAATGTGACTAATGAGTTAGTTGCGGGATGACGGATTACAGAATAAGTAAAGAGACTTGCCGATAACGAGATTGAACTAGGTGTGAAGATACCGACGATCGAATCTCGGGCAAGTAACATACCGGTGACAAAGGGAATAATGTATGTTGACATTGCGGTTTGACAAATAAATATCTTCGTATAATATGTGGGAACCAATATGAGCATCCAAGTTCCGCTATTGGTTATTGACCGGAGAGGTGCCTCAGTCATGTCTACATAGTTCTCGAACCCGTAGGGTCCGCACGCTTAATGTTCGATGACGATATGTATTATATGAGTTATGTGTTTTGGTGACTGAAGGTTGTTCGGAGTCCTGGATGAGATCACAAACATGATGAGGAGTCTCGGAATGGTCGAGAGGTAAAGAATGATATATTGGAAGGTGATATTCAGACACCAGAAGGGTTCCGGAGTGTTTCGGGTATTTATCGCAGTACCGAGGGGTTACCGGAACCTCCTGGGGGAAGTAATGGGCCATATGGGCCTGTTGGAAATATGCCCTAGAGGCAATAATAAAATGGTTATTATTGTATTTCCTTGTTCATGATAATTGTCTATTGTTCATGCTATAATTGTATTAACTGGAAACTGTAATACATGTGTGAATACATAGACCACAACATGTCCCTAGTGAGCCTCTAGTTGACTAGCTCGTTGATCAATAGATGGTTATGGTTTCCTGACCATGGACATAGGATGTCATTGATAACGGGATCACATCATTAGGAGAATGATGTGATGGACAAGACCAAATCCTAAGCATAGCACAAGATCGTGTAGTTCGTTTGCTAAGAGCTTTTCTAATGTCAAGTATCATTTCCTTAGACCATGAGATTGTGCAACTCCCGGATACCGTAGGAATGCTTTGGGTGTACCAAACGTCACAACGTAACTGGGTGGCTATAAAGGTGCACTGCAGGTATCTCCGAAAGTGTCTGTTGGGTTGGCACGAATCGAGACTGAGATTTGTCACTCCGTATGACGGAGAGGTATCTCTGGGCCCACTCGGTGATGCATCATCAGAATGAGCTCAATGTGACTAAGTAGTTAGTCACGGGATCATGCATTACGGAACGAGTAAAGTGACTTGCCAGTAACGACATTGAACGAGGTATTGGGATACCGACGATCGAATCTCGGGCAAGTAACATACCGATAGACAAAGGGAATTGTATACGGGATTGATTGAATCCCCGACATCGTGGTTCATCCGATGAGATCATCGTGGAACATGTGGGAGCCAACATGGGTATCCAGATCCCGCTGCTGTTATTGACTGGAGAACGTCTCGGTCATGTCTGCATGGTTCCCGAACCCGTAGGGTCTACACACTTAAGGTTCGGTGACGTTAGAGTTGTTATGGGAAATAGTATGTGGTTGCCGAAGGTTGTTCAGAGTCATGGATGAGATCCCGAACATGACGAGGAGCTTCGGAATGGTCCGGAGGTGAAGATCGGTATATTGGACGAAGGGTATTGGAGTCCGGAATTGTTCCGGGGGTACCAGGTGATGACCAGCGTGTCCGAAAGGGGTTTCGGAGGCCCCGACAAGCGTTGAGGGGCCTTATGGGCCAAGGGGGGAGGGCACATCAGCCCACTAAGGGGCTGAGCACCCCTCCCACCCCATCTCACGTAACTAGGAGAGGTGGGGGCGCCACCCCTAGGGCAGCTGCCCCTCCCGGCTTGGGGGGCAAGTTTCCTAGGGGGTGGGCGCGCCCAAACCCATCTAGGGTTTCCCCTGTGGCCGCCGCCCCTCCCCTAGGGAACCCTAGGGCGCCTCTCCCTCCTCCCTTCCCCCTATATATAGTGAGGGAGAGAGAGGGCAGCCGCACCCTTCCCCTGGCGCAACCCTATCCCTCCTCCAACACCTCCTCCTCCTCTGTAGTGCTTGGCGAAGCCCTGCCGGAGAACCACGAGCTCCATCACCACCATGCCGTCGTGCTGTCGGAGTTTTCCCTCAACTTCTCCTCTCCCCTTGCTAGATCAAGAAGGAGGAGACGTCCCCGGGTTGTACGTGTGTTGAACGCAGAGGCACCGTTGTTCGGTGCTTAGATAGGATTCGGCCGCGATCTGAATCGCTTCGTGAACGACTCCACCTATCGTGTTCTTGTTATGCTTCCGCTTAGCGATCTTCAAAGGTATGAAGATGCTCATCCTCTCCCTCTCTTGTTGCTAGAATCTCCATAGATTGATCTTGGTGATGCATAGAAAATTTTGAATTTCTGCTACGTTCCCCAACAGTGGCATCATGAGCTAGGTCTATTGCGTAGATTCTATGCACGAGTAGAACACAGGTTGTTGTGGGTGTTCATTTTGTTCAATATGCTTACCGTTACTAGTCCTATCTTATTTCGACGGTATTGTGGGATGAAGCGGCCCGGACCGACCTTATACGTACACTTACGTGAGACAGGTTCCACCGACTGACATGCACTTGTTGTATAAGGTGGCTAGCGGGTGCCAGTCTCTCCCATTTTAGTCGGATCAGATTCAATGAAAAGGGTCCTTATGAAGGGTAAATAGCAATTGGCATATCACGTTGTGGCTTTTGCGTAGGTATGAAACGTTCTTGCTAGAAACCCATAGCAGCCACGTAAAACATGCAAACAACAATTAGAGGACGTCTAACTTGTTTTTGCAGCATATGCCGTGTGATGTGATATGGCCAAGAAGGATGTGATGAATGAAATATATGTGATGTATTAGATTGATCATATTCTTGTAATAGGAATCACGACTTGCATGTCGATGAGTATGACAACCAGCAGGAGCCATAAGAGTTGTCTTTATTTATTGTATGACCTGCGTGTCACTGAATAACGCCATGTAATTACTTTACTTCTTTGCTAAACCGTTCGCCATAGTAGTAGAAGTAATAAGTTGGCGAGACAACTTCATGGAGACACGATGATGGAGATCATGGTGTCATGCCGGTGAGATGATGATCATGGAGCCCCGAAGATGGAGATCAAAAGGAGCAAAATGATATTGGCCATATCATGTCACTATTTGATTGCATGTGATGTTTACCATGTTTATACATCTTATTTGCTTAGAACGACAGTAGTAAATAAGATGATCCCTCATAATAATTTCAAGAAAGTGTTCCCCCTAACTGTGCACCGTTGCGAAAGATCGTTGCTTCGAAGCACCACGTGATGATCGGGTGTGATAGATTCTAACGTTCACATACAACAGGTGTAAGCCAGATTTACACACGCGAAACACTTAGGTTGACTTGACGAGCCTAGCGTGTACAGACATGGCCTCGGAACACAAGAGACCGAAAGGTCGAACATGAGTCATATAGTAGATATGATCAACATGAAGATGTTCACCGATGATGACTAGTCCGCCTCATGTGATGATCGGACACGGCCTATTTGACTCGGATCATGTATCAGTTAGATGACTAGAGGGATGTCTATCTGAGTGGGAGTTCATTAGATGAACTTAATTATCCTGAACATAGTCAGAAGGTCTTTGCAAATTATGTCATAGCTCGCGTTTTAGTTCTACTATTTTAGATATGTTCCTAGAGAATAGTTAGTTGAAAGTTGATAGTAGCAATTATGCGGACTGGGTCCGTAAACTGAGGATTGTCCTCATTGCTGCACAGAAGGCTTATGTCCTTAATGCACCGCTCGGTGTGTTGAACCTTGAGCGTCGTCTGTGGATGTTGCGAACATCTGACATACACGTTTTGATGACTGCATGATAGTTCGGTAATGTTAAACAGTTTAGAACTGAGGCACCGAAGACGTTTTTGAAACGTCGCGGAACATATGAGATGTTCCAAGGGCTGAAATTGGGATTTCAGGCTCGTGCCCACGTCAAGAGGTATGAGACCTCCGACGAGTTTCTTAGCCTACAAACTAAGGGAGAAAAGCTCAATCTTTGAGCTTGTACTCAGATGTCTGGGTACAACAATCACTTGAATCGAGTGGGAGTTAATCTTCCAGATGAGATAGTGATGTTTCTCCAAAGTCATTGCCACCAAGCTACTAGAGCTTCGTGATGAACTATAACATATCAAGGATAGATATGATGATCCTTGAAATATTCACGATGTTTGACACCGCGAAAGTAGAAATCAAGAAGGAGCATCAATTATTGATGGTTAGTGAAACCACTAGTTCCAAGAAGGGCAAGGGCAAGAAGGGATACTTCATGAAATGGCAAATCAGTTGCTGCTCTAGTGAAGAAACCCAAGGTTGAACCCAAACCCGAGACTAAGTGCTTCTGCAATAAAGGGAACTGTCACTGAAGCAGAACTACCCTAGATACTTGGTAGATGAGAAGGCTGGCAAGGTCAACAGAAGTATATTGGATATACATTATATTAATGTGTACTTTACTAGTACTCCTAGTAGCACCAGGGTAATAGATACCGGTTCGGTTGCTAAGTGTTAGTAACTCGAAATAAAAGGCTATGGAATAAACGGAGACTAGCTAAAGGTGAGATGACGATATGTGTTGGAAGTGTTTCCAAGCTTGATGTGATCAAGCATCGCATACTCCCTCTACCATCGAGATTGGTGTTAAACCTAAATAATTGTTATTTGGTGTTTGCGTTGAGCATAGACATGATTGGATTATGTCTATCGCAATACGGTTATTCATTTAAGGAGAATAATGGTTACTCTGTTTATTTGAATAATACCTTCAATGGTCTTGCACCTGAAATGAATGGTTTATTGAATCTCGATCATAGTGATACACATGTTCATGCCAAAAGATATAAGATAGTAATGATAGTACCACCTACTTGTGGCACTGCCATGTAAGTCATATTGGTATAAAACGCATGAAGAAGCTCCATGTTGATGGATCTTTGGACTCACTCGTTTTTGAAAGGTTTGAGACATGCGAACCATGTCTATTGGTATATACGCATGTAGAAACTCCATGCAGATGGACCGTTCGGACTCACTTGTTTTTGAATCACTTGAGTCATGCAAATCATACCACATGGGCAAGATGACTGAAAGGCCTCGTTTTCAGTGAAATGGAACAAGAAAGCAACTTGTTGGAAGTAATACATTTTGATGTGTGCAGTCCAATGAGTGCTGAGGCACGCAGTGGATATTGTTATGTTCTTACTTCACAGATGATTTGAGTAGATGCTGAGTATATTTACTTGATGAAACACAAGTCTGAATTATTGAAAGGTTCAAGTAATTTCAGAGTGAAGTTGAAGATCATCGTGACAAGATGATAAAATGTCTATGATATGATCATAGAGATGAATATCTGAGTTACGAGTTTGGTACACAATTAAGACCTTGTGAAAATTGTTTCACAACTAATACCGCCTGGAACACCATAGTGTGATGGTGTGTCCGAACATCATAGCTGCACCCTATTGGATATGGTGCATACCATGATGTCTCTTATCGAATTACCACTATCGTTTATGGGTTAAGCATTAGAGACAACTGCATTCACCTTAAATAGGGCACCACGTAATTCCGTTGAGATGACAGTGTATGAACTATGGTTTAGAGAAACCTAAGCTGTCGTTTCATAAAAGTTTGGGGCTGTGACGCTTATGTGAAAAGGTTTCAGCCAGATAAGCTCGAACCCAAAGCGGATAAATGCATCTTCATAGGATACCCAAAACAGTTGGATATACCTCCTATTTCAGATCCGGAAGCAAAAGTGATTGTTTATAAAACGGGTCCTTTCTCGAGGAATAGTTTCTCTCGAAAGAATTGAGTGGGAGGATGGTGGAGACTTGATGAGGTTATTGAACCATCACTTCAACCAATGTATAGCAGGGCACAGGAAGTTGTTCATGTGGCACCTACACCAATTGAAGTGGAAGCTGATGATAGTGATCATGAAACTTCAGATCAAGTCACTACCAAACCTTGTAGGTCGACAATGATGCATACTACTTCAAAGTGGTACGGTAATCCTGTCTTGGAAGTCATGTTGCTAGACAACAATGAACCTACGAGCTATGGAGAAGCGATGGTGGGCCCGGATTCTGACAAATGGCTAGAAGCCATAAAATCCGAGAGAGGATCCATGTATTAAAACAAAGTGTAGACTTTGGAAGAACTACTTGATGGTCATAAGGCTGTTGGGTACAGATGGATTTCAAAAGGAAGACGGACAATTATGGTAAGTGTCACCATTAAGAAAGCTCGACTTGTCGCTGAGAGATTTTCCGACAAGTTCAAGGAGTTGACTACGATGAGACTTTCTCACTCGTAGCGATGCTAAGAGTCTATTGGAATTATATTAGCAATTACTGCATGATTTATGAAATCTTGCAGATAGAATGTCAAAACATTGTTTCCTCGACGATATTCTTGAGGAAAGGTTGTATGTGATACAACCAGAAGGTTTTGTCAATCCTGAAAGATGCTAACAAGTATGCAAAGCTCCAGCAATCCTTCTAAGGACTGGAGTAAGCATCTCGGAGTCGGAATATACGCTTTGATGAGATGATCAAAGATTTTGGGTTTATACAATGTTTATGAGAAACTTGTATTTCCAAAGAAGTGAGTGGGAGCACTGTAGAATTTCTGATGAGTATATGTTGTTGACATATTGTTGATCAGAAATAATGTAGAATTTCTAGAAAGCATATAGGGTTATTTGAAAGTGTTTTTCAATGGAAAACCTGGATTAAGCTACTTGAACATTGAGCGTCAAGATCTATAAGGATAGATCAAAAATGCTTAATAATACTTTCAAATGAATACATACCGTGACAAGATTTTGAAGGAGTTCAAAATAGATCGGCAAAGAAGAAGTTCTTGGTTGTGTTATAAGGTATGAGTATTGAGTAAGACTCAAGACCTGACCACGGCAGAAAAGAGGGAAAGGACGAAGGTCGTCCCCTATGCTTTAGACGTAGGCTCTACAGTATGCTATGCTATGTACCGCACCTGAAGTGTGCCTTGCCATGAGTCAGTCAAGGGGTACAAGTGTGATCAAGGATTGGATCACAACACAGCGGTCAAGGTTATCCTTAGTAACTAGTGGACTAAGGAATTTTCTCGATAATGGAGGTGGTAAAAGAGTTTGTCGTAAAGGGTTACGCCGATGCAAACTTTGACACTAATCCGGATGACTATGAGTAGTAAATCAGATTCATATAGTAGAACAGTTATTTGGAATAGCTCCAAATAGAGCGTGGTAGCTGCATCTAGGAGTTGACATAGAGATTTGTAAAGCACACACGATTCAGACCCGTTGACTAATAACCTCTCTCACAAGCGAGATATGATCAAACCCAATGAGTGTTGGACTCGTTACAATCACATAGTGATGTGAACTAGATTATTGACTCTAGTGCAAGTGGGAGACTGTTGGAAATATGCCCTAGAGGCAATAATAAAATGGTTATTATTGTATTTCCTTGTTCATGATAATTGTCTATTGTTCATGCTATAATTGTATTAACTGGAAACCGTAAATACATGTGTGAATACATAGACCACAACATGTCCCTAGAGAGCCTCTAGTTGACTAGCTTGTTGATCAATAGATGGTTATGGTTTCCTGACCATAGACATAGGATGTCATTGATAATGGGATCACATCATTGGGAGAATGATGTGATGGACAAGACCCAATCCTAAGCATAGCACAAGATCGTGTAGTTCGTTTGCTAAGAGCTTTTCTAATGTCAAGTATCATTTCCTTAGACCATGAGATTGTGCAACTCCCAGATACCGTAGGAATGCTTTGGGTGTACCAAACGTCACAACGTAACTGGGTGGCTATCAGGTATCTTCGAAAGTGTCTGTTGGTTTGGCACGAATCGAGACTGGGATTTGTCACTCCGTATGACGGAGAGGTATCTCTGGGCCCACTCAGTGATGCATCATCAGAATGAGCTCAATGTGACTAAGTAGTTAGTCACGGGATCATGCATTACGGAACGAGTAAAGTGACTTGCCGATAACGACATTGAACGAGGTATTGGGATACCGACGATCGAATCTCGGGCAAGTAACATACCGATAGACAAAGGGAATTGTATACACGATTGATTGAATCCCCGACATCGTGGTTCATACGATGAGATCATCGTGGAACATGTGGGAGCCAACATGGGTATCCAGATCCCGCTGTTGGTTATTGACCGGAGAACGTCTCGGTCATGTCTGCATGGTTCCCGAACCCGTAGGGTCTACACACTTAAGGTTCGGTGACGCTAGAGTTGTTATGGGAAATAGTATGTGGTTACCGAAGGTTGTTCGGAGTCCCGGATGAGATCCCGAACATGACGAGGAGCTTCGGAATGGTCCGAAGGTGAAGATCGGTATATTGGACGAAGGGTATTGGAGTCCGGAATTGTTCCGGGGGTACCAGGTGATGACCAGCGTGTCCGAAAGGGGTTTCAGAGGCCTCGACAAGCGTTGGGGGGCCTTATGGGCCAAGGGGGGAGGGCACATCAGCCCACTAAGGGGCTGAGCGCCCCTCCCACCCCATCTCACGTAACTAGGAGAGGTGGGGGCGCCACCCCTAGGGCAGCCGCCCCTCCCGGCTTGGGGGGCAAGTTTCCTAGGGGGTGGGCGCGCCCAAACCCATCTAGGGTTTCCCCTGTGGCCGCCGCCCCTCCCCTAGGGAACCCTAGGGAGCCTCTCCCTCCTCCCTTCCCCCTATATATATAGTGAGGGAGAGAGAGGGCAGCCGCACCCTTCCCCTGGCGCAACCCTCTCCCTCCTCCAAACACCACCTCCTCCTCCGTAGTGCTTGGCGAAGCCCTGCCGAAGAACCACGAGCTCCATCACTACCATGGCATCGTGCTGTCGGAGTTTTCCATCAACTTCTCCTCTCCCCTTGCTGGATCAAGAAGGAGGAGACGTCCCCGGGCTGTACGTGTGTTGAACATGGAGGCACCGTTGTTCGGTGCTTAGATCGGATTCGACCGCGATCTGAATCGCTTCGTGAACGACTCCACCGACCGTGTTCTTGTAAAGCTTCCGCTTAGCGATCTTCAAAGGTATGAAGATGCTCATCCTCTCCCTCTCTTGTTGCTAGAATCTCCATAGATTGATCTTGGTTATGCGTAGAAAATTTTGAATTTCTGCTACATTCCCCAACAAGGCCATAGGGGAGAGGCAAGGCAGCCCACAAGGGGGTGCCCCCCCCATGGGGAGTCCGAATTGGACAAGGGGAGGGGGCGCGGCTCCCCTTTCCTTCTCCCTTCCCTCTCCTTCCCATTTTCCTCCTCCCATAGAAGGAAGGGGGCGAATAGGACAAGGAGTCCAAGTGGGATTCCTCCCCACTTGGGCACCCTAGGCTGGCCTCCTCCCCTCTCCATCCTTTATATACGGGGGCGGGAGGGAACCTCAAGGCACATCAATTGTTCTTAGCCATGTGCGGTGCCCGCTCCACCGTTTACTCCTCTAGTCATATTGTCGTAGTGTTTAGGTGAAGCACAGCGCATATCACATCACCATCACCGTAACCACATCGTCATGTTGACGGAACTCATCTACTCCTTCGACCCTCTGCTGGATCAAGAGCTCGAGGGACGTCATCATGCTGAACGTGTGCAGAACTCGAAGGTGTTGTACGTTTGGTACTTGATCGGTCGGAATGAGAAGACGTTCGACTACATCAACCGCGTTAATAAGTAAACGCTTCTGCTTTCGGTCTACGAGGGTACGTGGACACACTCCCCCTCTCGTTGCTATGCATCTCCTAGATAGATCTTGCGTGAGCGTAGGAATTTTTTTGAAATTGTATGCTACATTTCCCAACAGTGGCATCCGAGCCAGGTCTATGCATAGATGATACGAACGAGCAGAACACAAAGAGTTGTGGGCGGTAATCGTCATACTGCTTACCACTAGTGTCTTATTTTGATTCGGCGGTATTGTTGGATGAAGCAGCCCGGACCAACCTTACATGACCACGTTCATGAGACCAGTTTGCACCGACAAACATGCAACTAGTTTTGCATAAAGGTGGCTGGCAGGTGTCTGTTTCTCCAACTTTAGTTGAATCAAATTTGATTGCGTCCGGTCCTTGTGAAGGTTAAAATAGCAAACTTGATAAATCACCGTTGTGGTTTTTGTGCCGTAGGTAAGTACAGTTCTTGCTAGAAGCCTGTAGGAGCCACTTAAAACTTGCAACAACAAAGTAGAGGACGTATAACTTGTTTTTGCAGTTGTTGTGATGTGATATGGTCAAGACATGATGTGATATACATTGTTGTATGAGATGATCATGTTTTGTAGAAGTTATCGGCAACTGGATGGAGCCTTATGGTTGTCGCTTTATTGTATGAAATACAAACACCATGTAATTGTTTTACTTTATCACTAAGCGGTAGCAATAGTCATAGAAGCAATAGTTGGTGAGACGACCACGACGCTACGATGGAAATCAAGGTGTCAAGCCGGTGACAATGGAGATCATGACGTTGCTTTGGTGATGGAGATCAAAAGCACAAGATGATGATGGCCATATCATGTCACATATTTTGATTGCATTGATGTTTATCTTTATGCATCTTATTTTGCTTAGTACGACGGTAGCATTATAAGATGATACCTTACTAAAATGTCAAGGTATAAGTGTTCTCCCTGAGTATGCACCGTTGTGAAAGTTCTTCGTGCTGAGACACCACGTGATGATCGGGTGTGATAAGCTCTACTTTCAAATACAATGGGTGCAACCTAGTTTTGCACATGCGGAATACTCGGGTTAAACTTGACGAGCCTAGCATATATAGATATGGCCTCGGAACACTAGAGACCGAAAGGTCGAACGTGAATCATATAGTGGATATGATCAACATAGAGATGTTCACCATTGATGACTACTCCATGTCACGTGATGATCGGACATGGTTTAGTTGATTTGGATCACATATCATTTAGATGACTTGAGGGATGTCTATCTAAGTGGGAGTTCTTTAAGTAATATGATTAACTGAACTTAATTTATCATGAACTTAGTCCTGATAGTTTTTTGCATATCTATGTTGTAGATCAATGGCTCATGATACCGTTCCCTTGAATTTTAATGCGTTCCTAGAGAAAGCTAAGTTGAAAGATGATGGTAGCAATTAAATGGACTGGGTTCGTAACTTGAGGATTATCCTCATTGCTGCATAGAAGAATTATGTCCTTGATGCACCGCTAGGTGAAAGGCCTACTGTAGAAGCAAACATTGACGTTGTGAATGTCTGGCAAGCTCGATCTGACGACTACTCGTTAGTTCAGTGTGCCATGTTTTATGGCTTAGAATCAGGACTTCAAAGACGTTTTGAACGTCATGAACCATATGATATGTTCCAGGAGTTAAAGTTAATATTTCAAGCAAATGCCCGAGTTAAGGATATGAAGTCTCCAACAAGTTCTATAGCTACAAGATGGAGGAGAACAATTCTGTTAGTGAGCACATACTCAGAATGTCTGCGTACCATAATCACTTGACTCAGCTGGGAGTTAATCTTCTAGATGATTGTGTCATTGACAGAGTTCTTCAATCACTGCTACCAAGCTACAAAGGCTTCGTGATGAACTACAGTATGCAAGGGTGGAAAAGACTATTCCTGAGCTCTTCGCAATGCTAAAGGCTGCGGAGGTATAAATCAAGAAGGAGCATCAAGTGTTGATGGTTAACAAGACCACTAGTTTCAAGAAGAAGGGCAAGGGTAAGAAGGGGAACTTCAAGAAGAATTACAAGCAAGTTGTCACTCCCAAGAAGAAACCTAAAGCTAGACCCAAGCTTGAAACTGAGTGCTTCTACTGCAAAGGGATTGCTCACTGGAAGTGGAACTGCCCCAAGTATTTGGCGGATAAGAAGGATGGCAACGTGAAATTAGGTATATTTGATATGCATGTTATTGATGTGTACCTTACTAATTCTCGTAGTAGTGCCTGGGTATTTGATACCGGTTTGGTTGCTCATATTTGTAACTCGAAGCAGGGACTACGGATCAAACGAAGATTGGCTAAGGATGAGGCGACGATGTGCGTCGGGAATGGTTCCAAGGTCGATGTGATTGCCATCGACACGCTACCTCTACATCTACCTTCGGGGTTAGTTTTAGACCTGAATAATTGTTATTTGGTGCTAGCATTGAGCATGAACATTATATCTGGATCTTGTTTAGTACGGGACAGTTATTCATTTAAATCAGAGAATAATGGTTGTTTTATTTATACAAGTAATATCTTTTATGGTCATGCACCCTTGAAGAGTGGTCTATTTCTGTTGAATCTTGATCGTGATGATACACATATTTGTTGGGTAACGTAGTAATTTCAAAAAATTTCTTACGCACACGCAAGATCATGGTGATGCATAGCAACGAGAGGGGAGAGTGTGTCCACGTACCCTCGTAGACCAAAAGCGGAAGCGTTATGACAACGTGGTTGATGTAGTCGTACGTCTTCATGATCCGACCGATCCAAGTACCGAACGTACGGCACCTCCGAGTTCAGCACACGTTCAGCTCGATGACGATCCCCAGACTCCGATCCAGCAGGGTGTCGGGGATGAGTTCCGTCAGCACGACGGCGTGGTGACGATGATGATGTTCTACCGACGCAGGGCTTCGCCTAAGCACCATAACGATATGACCGAGGTGGAATATGGTGGAGGGGGGCACCGCACACGGCTAAGGAACGATCACGAAGATCAACTTGTGTGTCTAGAGGTGCCCCCCTGTCCCCGTATATAAAGGAGACAAGGGGGAGGGGGCGGTCGGCCAAGGAGGGCGCGCCAAGGAGGAGTCCTACTCCCACCGGGAGTAGGATTCCCCCCCTTCCAAGTAGTAGGACTAGGAGTCAAGGAAAGGGGGAAGAGAAGAGAAGGAAGGAGGGGGCGCAGCCCCTCCCCCTAGTCCAATTCGGACTAGGCCTTGGGGGGCGCCCAGCCTCTCCTCTCTCTTTCCCCTAAAGCCCAATAAGGCCCATATACTCCCCGGCGAATTCCCGTAACTCTCCGGTACTCCGAAAAATACCCAAATCACTCGGAACCTTTCCGAACTCTGAATATAGTCGTCCAATATATCGATCTTTACATCTCGACCATTTCGAGACTCCTCGTCATGTCCCCGATCTTATCCGGGACTCTGAACTCCTTCGGTACATCAAAACTCATAAACTCATAATATAACTATCATCGAAACCTTAAGTGTGCGGACCCTACGGGTTCGAGAACTATGTAGACATGACCGAGACACGTCTCCGGTCAATAACCAATAGCGGAACCTGGATGCTCATATTGGCTCCCACATATTCTACGAAGATCTTTATCAGTCAGACCGCATAACAACATACGTTGTTCCCTTTGTCATCGGTATGTTACTTGCCCGAGATTCGATCATCGGTATCCAATACCTAGTTCAATCTCGTTACCGGTAAGTCTCTTTACTCGTTATGTAATGCATCATTCCGTAACTAACTCATTAGCTACATTGCTTGCAAGGCTTATAGTGATGTGCATTACCGAGAGGGCCCAAAGATACCTCTCCGACAATCGGAGTGACAAATCCTAATCTCGAAATACGTCAATCCAACATGTACCTTTGGAGACACCTGTAGAGCTCCTTTATAATCACCTAGTTACGTTGTGACGTTTGGTAGCACACAAAGTGTTCCTCCGGTAAACGGGAGTTGCATAATCTCATAGTAATAGGAACATGTATAAGTCATGAAGAAAGCAATAGCAACATACTAAACGATCAAGTGCCAAGCCAACGGAATGGGTCAAGTCAATCACATCATTCTTCTAATGATGTGATCCCGTTAATCAAATGACAACTCATGTCTATGGTTAGGAAACTTAACCATCTTTGATTAACGAGCTAGTCAAGTAGAGGCATACTAGTGACACTATGTTTGTCTATGTATTCACACATGTATTATGTTTCCGGTTAATACAATTCTAGCATGAATAATAAACATTTATCATGAAATAAGGAAATAAATAATAACTTTATTATTGCCTCTAGGGCATATTTCCTTCAGTCTCCCACTTGCACTAGAGTCAATAATCTAGTTCACATCATCATGTGATTTAACACCAATATTCACATCTGTGTGTGATTAATACCCATAGTTCACATCGTCATGTGATCAGCATCCAAAGGGTTTACTAGAGTCAATATTGTAGTTCACATCGCTATGTGATTAACACCCAAAGAGTACTAAGGTATGATCATGTTTTGCTCGTGAGAGAAGTTTAGTCAACGGGTCTGTCACATTCAGAGCCGTATGTATTTTGTAAATATTCTATGTCTCCAATGCTCCGCATGGAGATACTCTAGCTAATTGCTCCCGCTTTCAATATGTATCCAGATTGAGACTTAGAATCATCTGGATCAGTGTAAAAGTTTGCATCGATGTAACTTTTACGACGAACTCTTTTATCACCTCCATAATCGAGAAACATCTCCTTAGTCCTCACTAAGGATATTCTTGACCACTGTCCAGTGATCTACTATTAGATCAAAATTGTATTCCTTTGCCAAACTCAGAGCAAGGTATACAATAGGTCTGGTATACAGCATAGCATACTTTATAGAACCTATGACTGAGGCATAGGGAATGACTTTCATTCTTTTTTTCTATTTTCTGCCGTGGTCGGGATTTGAGTCTTACTCAATTTCACACCTTTGCAACATAGGCAAGAACTCTTTCTTTGACTGTTCCATTTTGAACTATTTCAAAATCTTGACAAGGTATGTACTTATTGAAAAACTTATCAAGCGTCTTGATCTATCTTAATAGATCTTGATGCTCAATATGTAAGTAGCTTTACTGAGGTCTTTCTTTGAAAAACTTTTTATTCAAGTATCCTTTTATGCTATATAGAAATTCTATATCATTTCCAATCAATAATATGTCGTCCACATATAATATCAGAAATGCTATAGAGCTCCCACTCACTTTCTTGTAAATACAGGCCTTTCTAAAAGTCTATATAAAACCATATGCTTTGATCAACTCATCAAATCGTATATTCCAACTCCGAGATGCTTGCACCAGTCCATTGATGGATCGCTGGAGCTTGCACATTTTGTTAGCACCTTTAGGATTTACAAAACCTTCTGGTTGTATCATATACAACACTTCTTTAAGAAATATCCATTTAAGGAATGTAGTTTTGTCATCCATTTGCCAGATTTCAAAAAATGTGGCAATTGCTAACATGATTCTGACAGACTTAAGCATCGTTACAAGTGAGAAAATCTCATCGTATTCAACACCTTGAACTTGTCGAAAACCTTCCGCAACAAGTCGAGCTTAGTAGATAGTAACACTACTATTAGTGTCCGTCTTCCTCTTGAAGATCCATTTATTTAACTTGACTTGCTGATCATCGAGCAGGTCAACCAAAGTCCACACTTTGTTCCTATATATGGATCCTATCTCAGATTTTATGGCCTCAAGCCATTTTGCGGAATCTGGGCTCATCATCGCTTCCTCATAGTTCGTAGGTTCATCATGGTCTAGTAATATGACTTCTAGAACAGGATTACCGTACCACTTTGGTGCGGATCTTATTCTGGAAGACCTACGAGGTTCGGTAGTAACTTGATCTGAAGCTTCATGATCATCATCATTAGCTTCCTCACTAATTGGTGTAGGAATCACAGGAACTGATTTCTGTGATGAACTACTTTCCAATTCGGGAGAAGGTACAATTACCTTATCAAGCTCTACTTTCCTCCCACTCACTTCTTTCGAGAGAAACTCCTTCTCTAGAAAGGATCAATCTTAGCAACGAATAACTTGCCTTCGGATCTGAGATAGAAGGTGTACCCAACAGTTACCTTTGGGTATTCTATGAAGACGCACTTCTCCGATTTGGATTCGAGCTTATCAGGTTGAAACTTTTTACATAAGCATCGCAGCCCCAAAATTTAAGAAACGACAACTTTGGTTTCTTGCCAAACCACAGTTCATAAGGCGTCGTCTCAACAGATTTTGATGGTGCCCTTTTTAAAGTGAATGCAACTGTCTCTAATGCATAACCCCAAAACGATAGTGGTAAATCGGTAAGATACATCATAGATCGCACCATATCCAATAAAGTGCGGTTATGACGTTCGGACACACCATTACGCTGTGGTGTTCCATGTGGCGTGAGCTGTGAAACTATTCCACATTGTTTTATATGTAGGCCAAACTCGTAACTCAAATATTCTTCTCCACGATCAGATCGTACAAACTTTATTTTCTTGTTACGATGATTCTTCACTTCACTCTGAATTTCTTTGAACATTTCAAATGTTTCAGACTTGTGTTTCATTAAGTAGATATACCCATATCTGCTCAAATCATCTGTGAAGGTCAGAAAATAACGATACTCGCCACGAGCATCAATACTCATTGGATCGCATACATCGATATGTATTATTTCCAATAAATCAGTAGCTCGTTCCATTGTTCCGGAGAACGGAGTTTTAGTCATCTTGCCCAAAAGGCACGATTCGCAAGCATCAAATGATTCATAACCAAGTGATTCCAAAAATCCATCTTTATGGAGTTTCTTCATGCGCTTTACACCGATATGACCCAAACGGCAGTGCCATAAATAAACTATCATTATTAACTTTGCATCTTTTGGCATCAATATTATGAATATGTGTATCACTATGATCGAGATCCAACAAACTATTTTCATTGGGTGTATGACCATCGAAGGTTTTATTCATGTAAACAGAACAAAAATTATTCTTTGACTTTAAATGAATAATCGTATCGCAATGAACATGATCAAATCATATTCATGTTCAACGCAAACTCCAAATATCATTTATTTAGGTTTAACACTAATCCCGAAAGTATAGGGAGTGTGCGATGATGATCATATCAATCTTAAAACCACTTCCAATACACATCGTCACTTCACCCTCAACTAGTCTCTGTTTATTCTGTAACTCCTGTTTCGAGTCACTAATTTTTAGCAACCGAACAAGTATCAAATACTCAGGGGCTACTATAAACACTAGTAAGGTACACATCAATCACCTGTATATCAAATATACCCTTGTTCACTCTGCCATCCTTCTTATCCACCAAATATTCAGGGTATTTCCGTTTCCAGTGACCATTTCCTTTGCAGTGTAAGCACTCAGTTTCAGGCTTTGGTTCAGCTTTGGGATTCTTCGTGGGAGTGACAACTTGCTTGCCATTCTACTTGAAGTGCCCTTTCTTTTCCTTTCCCCTTTTCTTGAAACTAGTGGTCTTGTCAATCATCAACACTTGATGCTCTTTTCTTGATTTCTACCTTCGTCGATTTCAGCATCACGAAGAGCTCAGGAATCGTTTTCGTCATCCTTGCATTATAGTTCATCACGAAGTTCTAGTATTTTGGTGATGGTGACTAAGGAACTCTGCCAATCACTATCATATCTGGAAGATTAACTCCCACTTGATTCAAGCGATTGTAGTACTCAGACAATCTAAGCACTTGCTCACTAGTTGAGCAATTCTCCTCCATCTTTTAGGCGAAGTATTTGTCAAAGGTCTCATACCTCTTGACATGGGCATGAGTCAGAAATATCAATTTCATCTCATGGAACATCTCATATGTTCCGTGACGTTTCAAAAATGTTTTTGTAGTCCCGGTTCTAAGCCGTAAAGCATGGTGCACAAAACTATCAAGTAGTCATCATATTGAGCTAGCCAAACATTCATAACGTCTGCATGTGCTCCTGCAATAGGTTTGTCACCTAGCGGTGAATTAAGGACATAATTCTTCTATGCAGCAATGAGGACAAACCTCAGATCACGGATCCAATCCGCATCATTGCTACTAACATCTTTCAACACAATTTTTCTCTAGGAACATATCAAAAATAAACATATGAAAGCAACAATGCAAGCTATTGATCTACAACATAATTTGCAAAATACTACCAGGACTAAGTTCATGATAAATTTAAGTTCAATTAGTCATATTACTTAAGAACTCCCACTTAGACAGACATCTCTCTAGTCATCTAAGTGATCACGTGATCCAAATCAACTAAACCATGTCCAATCATCACGTGAGATGGAGTAGTTTTCAATGGTGAACATCACTATGTTGATCATATCTACTATATGATTCGCGTTCGACCTTTCGGTCTCCGTGTTCCGAGGCCATATCTGTATATGCTAGGCTCGTCAAGTTTAACCTGAGTATTCCGCGTGTGCAACTGTTTTGCACCCGTTGTATTTGAACGTAGAGCCTATCACACCCGATCATCACGTGGTGTCTCAGCACGAAGAACTTTCGCAACGGTGCATACTCAGGGAGAACACTTCTTATAATTTAGTGAGAGATCATCTTAAAATGCTACCGTCAATCAAAGCAAGATAAGATGCATAAAGGATAAACATCACATGCAATCAATATAAGTGATATGATATGGCCATCATCATCTTGTGCTTGTGATCTCCATCTCCGAAGCACCGTCGTGATCACCATCGTCACCGGCGCGACACCTTGATCTCCATCGTAGCATCGTTGTCGTTGCCATCTATTTCTTCTACGACTATCGCTACTGCTTAGTGATAAAGTAAAGCAATTACAGGGCGTTTGCATTTCATACAATAAAGCGACAACCATATGGCTCCTGCCAGTTGCCGATAACTTCGGTTACAAAACATGATCATCTCATACAATAAAATATAGCATCACGTCTTGACCATATCACATCACAACATGCCCTGCAAAAACAAGTTAGACGTCCTCTACTTTGTTGTTGCAAATTTTACGTGGCTGCTACGGGCTGAGCAAGAACCGTTCTTACCTACGCATCAAAACCACAACGATAGTTCGTAAAGTTAGTGCTGTTTTAACCTTCGCAAGGACCGGGCGTAGCCACACTCGGTTCAACTAAAGTTGGAGAAACAGACACCCGCTAGTCACCTGTGTGCAAAGCACAGCGGTAAAACCAGTCTCGCGTACGCGTACGCGTAATGTCGGTCCGGGCCGCTTCATCCAACAATACCGCTGAACCAAAGTATGACATGCTGGTAAGCAGTATGACTTGTATCGCCCACAACTCACTTGTGTTCTACTCGTGCAAATAACATCAACGCATAAAACCTAGGCTCGGATGCCACTGTTGGGTAACGTAGTAATTTCAAAAAAATTCCTACGCACATGCAAGATCATGGTGATGCATAGAAACGAGAGGGGAGAGTGTGTCCATGTACCCTCGTAGACCGAAAGCGGAAGCGTTATGACAACGCGGTTGATGTAGTCGTACGTCTTCACGATCTGACCGATCCAAGTACCGAACGTACGGCACCTCCGAGTTCAGCACACGTTCAGCTTGATGACGATCCCCGGACTCCGATCCAGCAGGGTGTCGGGGATGAGTTCCGTCAGCACGACGGTGTGGTGACGATGATGATGTTCTACCGACGCAGGGCTTCGCCTAAGCACCGCAACGATATGACCGAGGTGGAATATGGTGGAGGGGGGCACCGCACACGGCTAAGGAACGATCACGAAGATCAACTTGTGTGTCTAGAGGTGCCCCCCTGCCCCCGTATATAAAGGAGCCAAGGGGGAGGGGGCGGCCGGCCAAGGAGGGCGCGCCAAGGAGGAGTCCTACTCCCACCGGGAGTAGGATTCCCCCCCCCTTCCAAGTAGTAGGAGTAGGAGTCAAGGAAAGGGGGAAGAGAAGAGAAGGAAGGAGGGGGCGCAGCCCCTCCCCTAGTCGAATTCGGACTAGGCCTTGGAGGGGCGCCCAGCCTTTCCTCTCTCTTTCCCCTAAAGTCCAATAAGGCCCATATACTCCCCGGCGAATTCCCGTAACTCCCCGGTACTCCGAAAAATACCTGAATCACTCGGAACCTTTCCGAACTCCGAATATAGTCGTCCAATATATCGATCTTTACATCTCGACCATTTCGAGACTCCTCGTCATGTCCCTGATCTCATCCGGGACTCTGAACTCCTTCGGTACATCAAAACTCATAAACTCATAATATAACTGTCATCAAAACCTTAAGCGTGCGGACCCTACGGGTTCGAGAACTATGTAGACATGACCGAGACACGTCTCCGGTCAATAACCAATAGCGGAACCTGGATGCTCATATTGGCTCCCACATATTCTACGAAGATCTTTATCGGTCAGACCGCATAACAACATACGTTGTTCCCTTTGTCATCGGTATGTTACTTGCCCGAGATTCGATCGTCGGTATCCAATACCTAGTTCAATCTCGTTACCAGTAAGTCTCTTTACTCGTTATATAATGCATCATTCCGTAACTAACTCATTAGCTACATTGCTTGCACGGCTTATAGTGATGTGCATTACCGAGAGGGGCCAGAGATACCTCTCCGACAATCGGAGTGACAAATCCTAATCTCGAAATATGCCAACCCAACATGTACCTTCGGAGACACCTGTAGAGCTCCTTTATAATCACCCAGTTATGTTGTGACGTTTGGTAGCACACAAAGTGTTCCTCCGGTAAACGGGAGTTGCATAATCTCATAGTCATAGGAACATGTATAAGTCATGAAGAAAGCAATAGCAACATACTAAACGATCAAGTGCTAAGCCAGCGGAATGGGTCAAGTCAATCACATCATTCTTCTAATGATGTGATCCCGTTAATCAAATGACAACTCATGTCTATGGTTAGGAAACTTAACCATCTTTGATTAACGAGCTAGTCAAGTAGAGGCATACTAGTGACACTATGTTTGTCTATGTATTCACACATGTATTATGTTTCCGGTTAATATAATTCTAGCATGAATAATAAACATTTATCATGAAATAAGGAAATAAATAATAACTTTATTATTGCCTCTAGGGCATATTTCCTTCAATATTCATAATATTGATGCCAAAATATGCAAAGTTGATAATGATAGTGCAACTTATTTTTGGCACTGCTGTTAGGGTCATATCGGTGTAAAGCGCATGAAGAAACTCCATAAAGATGAACTTTTGAAATCACTTGATTATAAATCATTTGATACTTGCGAACCGTGCCTTATGGGCAAGATGGCTAAAACTCAGTTCTCCGGAACTATGGAACGAGCTAATGACTTATTGGAAATAATACATACTGATGTATGCAGTCCGATGAGTGTTGAGGCTCATGGCGGGTATCATTATTTTCTAACCTCCACAGATGATTTGTGCAGATATGGGTATATCTCCTTAATGAAACACAAGTCTGAAACATTTGAAAAGTTCAAAGAATTTCAGAGTGAAGTGGAGAATCATCGTAACAAGAAAATAAAAGTTTCTATGATCTGATCATGGAGGTTAATATTTGAGTTACGAGTTTGGCCTTCATTTAAAATAATGTGGAATAGTTTCACAGCTCATGCCACCTGGAACACCACAGCGTAATAGTGTGTCCAAATGTTGTAACCACACTTTATTAGATATGGTGCGATCTATGATGTCTCTTACCGATTTACCACTATCATTTTGGGGTTATGCATTAGAGACAACTGCATTCACATTAAATAGGGCACCGTCAAAGTCCGTTGAGTCGACATCGTATGAACTGTGGTTTGGCAACAAACCTAAGCTATTATTTCTTAAAGTTTGGGGATGTGATGCTTATGTCAAAAATCTTCAGCCTGATAAGCTCGAACCCAAATCGGATAAGTGCATCTTCATAGGATACCCTAAAGAAACAATTGGGTACACCTTCTACCACAAGTCCAAAGGCAAGATTTTTGTTGCTAAGAACGAAACCTTTCTAGAGAAGGAGTTTCTCTCGAAAGAAGTGAGTGGGAGGAAAGTAGAACTTGATGAGGTAATTGTACCTACTCTAAATTTGGAAAGTAGCTCATCCGAGAAATCTGTTCCCGTGATGCCTACACCAACTGGAGAGGAAGCTAATGATAAAGATCATGAAACTTCAGATCAAGTTGCTACTGAACGTCGTAGGTCAAACAGAGCACGATCCGCACCAGAGTGTTATGGTAATCATGTTCTGGAGGTCATGTTACTTGACCATGACGAACCTACGAACTATGAAGAAGCTATGATGAGCCCAGATTCGGATAAATGGCTTGAGGCCATGAAATCAAGATAGGATCCATGCATGAGGAATAAGTGTGGACTTCGGTGGATCTGCCTGATGATCAGCGACCCATTGAGAATAAATGGATCTTCAAGAATAAGACTAACACTGATGGTAATGTTATTGTCTATAAAGCTCGACTTGTTGCAAAAGGTTTTCGACAAGTTGAAGGAGTTGACTATGATGAGACTTTCTCACCCGTAGCGATGCTTAAGTCTGGCTGAATCATGTTAGCAATTGCTGCATTTTATGATTATGAAATATGGCAAATGGATGTCAAAACTGCATTCCTTAATGGATTTATTAAAGAAGAGTTGTATATGATGCAACCAGAAGGTTTTGTCAATCCTAAAGGTGCTAACAAAGTGTGCAAGCTCCAGCGATCCATATATGGACTGGTGCAAGCATCTCGGAGTTGGAATATACGCTTTGATGAGGTGATCAAAGCATATGGTTTTATACAGATTTTTGGAGAAGCCCGTATTTACAAGAAAGTGAGTGGGAGCTCTATAGCATTTCTAATATTATATGTGGATGACATATTGTTGATTGGAAATGATATAGAATTTTTGGATAGCATAAAAGGATACTTGAATAAGAGTTTTTCAATGAAAGACCTCGGTGAAGCTGCTTATATATTGGGCATCAAGATCTATAGAGATAGATCAAGACGCTTGATAGGACTTTCATAAAGCACATACCTTGATAAAGTTTTGAAGAAGTTCAAAATGGAACAGTCAAAGAAAGGATTCTTGCCTATATTACAAGGTGTGAAGTTGAGTCAGACTCAATGCCCGACCACTGCAGAAGATAAAGAGAAAATGAAAGCCATTCCCTATGCCTCAGCCATAGGTTCTATCATGTATGCTATGTTGTGTACCAAACCTTATGTGTGCCTTGCTATTAGTTTAGCAGGAAGGTACCAAAGTAATCCAAGAGTGGATCACTGGACAGCGGTCAAGAATATCCTGAAGTACCTGAAAAGGACTAGGGATATGTTTCTCGTTTATGAAGGTGACAAAGAGCTTGTCGTAAGTAGTTACGTCGATGCTAGCTTTAACACTGATCCGGATGACTCTAAGTCGCAAACCGTATACGTATTTTTATTGAATGGTGGAGCTGTTAGTTGGTGCAGTTCCAAGCAGAGCGTCGTGGTGGGATCTACGTGTGAAGCAAAGTACATAACTGCTTCGGAAGCAACAAATGAAGGAGTCTGGATGGAGTTCATATCCGATCTAGATGTAATACCTAGTGCATCGGGTCCAATGAAAATCTTGTGACAATACTGGAGCAATTGCCTTGGCGAAGGAATCCAGATTTCACAAAAAGACCAAACACATCAAGAGACGCTCAACTCCATCCGAGATTAGGTCAAGGAGAGATACATAGAGATTTGAAAAATACATATGGATCTGAATGTTGCAGACCCATTGACTAAGCCTCTTCCGCGAGCAAAACATGATCAGCACTAAGACTCCATGGGTGTTAGATTCATTACAATGTAATCTAGATTATTGACTCTAGTGCAAGTGGGGGACTGAAGGAAATATGCCCTAGAGGCAATAATAAACTTGTTATTTTATATTTCCATATTCATGATAAATGTTTATTATTCATGCTAGAATTGTATTAACCGGAAACTTGATACATGTGTGAATACATAGACAAAACACCGTGTCCCTAGTATGCCTCTACTAGACTAGCTCATTGATCAAAGATGGTTAAGTTTCCTAGCCATGGAAAAGAGTTGTCATTTGATGAACGGGATCACATCATTAGTGGAATGATGTGATGGACAAGACCCATCCGTTAGCTTAGCATAATGATCGTTCAGTTTTATTGCTACTGCTTTCTGTTGGAAATATGACCTAGAGGCAATAATAAATGATTATTATTATATTTCCTTGTTCATGATAATTGTCTATTGTTCATGCGATAATTGTATTAACTGAAAACAGTGATACATGTGTGAATACATAGAGTATAATATGTCCCTAGTGAGCCTCTAGTTGACTAGCTCGTTGATCAACAGATAGTCATGGTTTCCTGACTATGGACATTGGATGTCATTGATAACGGTATCACATCATTAGGAGAATGATGTGATGGACAAGACCCAATCCTAAGCATAGCACAAGATCGTCTAGTTCGTTTGCTAAAGCTTTTCTAATGTCAAGTATCAATTTCTTAGACCATGAGATTGTGTAACTCCCGGATACCGTAGGAGTGCTTTGGGTGTACCAAACGTCACAACGTAACTGGGTGACTATAAAGGTGCACTACATGTATCTCTGAAAGTGTCTGTTGGGTTGGCACGAATCGAGTCTGGGATTTGTCACTCCGTATGACGGAGAGGTATCTCTGGGCCCACTCGGTAATGCATCATCATAATGAGCTCAATGTGACCAAGTGGTTGGTCACGGGATCATGCATTACGGAATGAGTAAAGTGACTTGCCGGAAACGAGATTGAACGAGGTATTGGGATACCGACGATCGAATCTCGGGCAAGTAACGTACCGTGTGACAAAGGGAATTGTATACGGGATTACTTGAATCCTTGACATCGTGGTTCATCCGATGAGATCATCGTGGAACATGTGGGAGCCAACATGGGTATCCAGATCCCGTTGTTGGTTATTGACTGGAGAGCTATCTTGGTCATGTCTGCGTGATTCCCGAACCCGTAGGGTCTACACACTTAAGGTTCGGTGACGCTAGGGTTATTAGGAAGACTTGTATGTGATAACCGAATGTTGTTCGGAGTCCCGGATGAGATCCCAGACGTCACGAGGAGTTCCGGAATGGTCCGGAGGTGAAGATTTATATATGGGAAGTTGTAATACGGTCACCGGAAAAGTTCGGGGGCATACCGGTATTGTACCGGGGCCACCGGAAGGGTTCCGGGGGTCCACCGGGAGGGGCCACCTCTCCCGGAGGGCCTCATGGGTCGTAGATGGAAGGGAACCAGCCCTTAGAGGGCTGGGCGCATCCCCCCATTGGGCCCATGCGCCTAGGGTTGGGGGGAACCCTAAGGGGGGCGTCCCCCTTGCTTGGGGGGCAAGTCCCCCCCCCCTTGGCCGCCGCCCCCCCTCTAGATGATCTAGAGGGGGCCGGCCCCCTTCCTCCTCCCCCTATAAATAGGGCAGCGAGGGGAGGGCTGCAAACGCACCTCCAAGGCGCAGCCCCTCCCCTCCCCAACACCTCTCCTCCTCCGTAAGAGCTTGGCGAAGCCCTGCCGGAGTACTGCCTCTCCATCACCACCACGCCGTCGTGCTGCTGTTGGAGCTCTCTTCCTCAACCTCTCCCTCCTCCTTGCTGGATCAAGGCGCGGGAGACGTCTCCACTCCGTACGTGTATTGAATTTGGAGGTGCCGTCCTTTCGGCGCTAGGATCATCGGTGATTTGGATCACGACGAGTACGACTCCATCAACCCCGTTCTCTTGAACGCTTCCGCTCGCGATCTACAAGGGTATGTAGATGCACTCCTCTCTCTCTCGTTGCTAGATGACTCCATAGATTGATCTTGGTGATGCGTAGAATTTTTTTATTTTCTGCAACGATCTCCAACACTTTCTTCATGTCAAATACATATTCCCCAGACTATGAGATTGTGCAACTCCCGAACACCAGAGGAATGCCTTGTGTGCTATCAAACGTCACAACGTAACTGGGTGATTATAAAGATACTCTACATGCATCTCCGAAGGTGTTTTTTGGATTGGCATAGATCGAGATTAGGATTTGTCACTCCGACTATCGGAGAGGTATCTCTGGGCCCTCTTGGTAATGCACATCATATGAAGCCTTGCAAGCAATATGTGACTAATGAGTTAGTTGCGGGATGATGCATTACGGAACGAGTAAAGAGACTTGCCGGTAACGAGATTGAACTAGGTATGAAGATACCGACGATCGAACCTCGGGTAAGTAACATACCGATGACAAAGGGAATAACGTATGTTGACATTGCGGTTCGACCGATAAAGATCTTCGTAGAATATGTGGGAACCAATATGAGCATCCAGGTTCCGCTATTGGTTATTGACCGGAGAGGTGTCTCGGTCATGTCTACATAGTTTTCGAACCCGTAGGGTCCGCACGCTTAATGTTCGATGACGATATGTATTATATGAGTTATGTGTTTTGGTGACCGAAGGTTGTCCGGAGTCCCAGATGAGATCACAGACATGATGAGGAGTCTCAAAATGGTCGAGAGGTAAAGATTGATACTCCCTCCGTCCCAAAATTCTTGTCTTAGATGTATTTTGATATGGATGTATCTAACACTAAAACGTGAATAGATACATCCATATGTAGACAAATCTAAGACAAGAATTTTTGGACGGAGGGAGTATATTGGAAGGTGATATTCGGACACCGGAAGGGTTCCAGAGTGTTTCGGGTATTTATCGGAGTAACGAGGGGTTATCGAAACCTCCCGGCGGAAGTAATGGACCATATGGGCCATAGGGGAGAGGCAAGGCAGCCCACATGGGGTGGCGCTCCCCCATGGGGAGTCCGAATTGGACAAGGGGAGGGGCGCGCCCCCCTTTCCTTCTCGCTCTCCCTCTCCTTCCCCTTCGCCCCCTCCGATAGTAGGAAGGGGGGCCGAATAAGACAAGGAGTCCAAGTGGGATTCCTCCCCACTTGGCGTGCCCTAGGCTGGCCTCCTCCCCTCTCCCTCTTTTATATATGGGGGCGGGGGGGGGGGGCACCTCAAGGCACATCAATTGTTCTTAGCCGTGGGCGGTGCCCCCCTCCACCGTTTACTCCTCCGGTCATATTGTCGTAGTGCTTAGGCAAAGCCCTGCACAGATCACATCACCATCACCGTCACCACGCCGTCGTGATGATGGAACTCATCTAGTCCTTCGACCCTCCGCTGGATCAAGAGCTCAAGGGACGTCATCACGCTGAACGTGTGTAGAACTCGGAGGTGCCGTACGTTCGGTACTTGATCGGTCGGAACGAGAAGACGTTCGACTACATCAACCGCGTTAAGTAAACGCTTCCGCCTTCAGTCTACGAGGGTACGTGGACACACTCTCCCCCTCTCGTTGCTATGCATCTCCTAGATAGATCTTGCGTGAGCGTAGGATTTTTTTGAAATTGCATGCTACGTTTCCCAACACGGGTACATGCTGACGTTCAAGCTGTTGTCCCCCGACACCATGAAGGTGATCGTTTTCAACGACGAGGGCATGGAGGTGGTCACCAAGTGCAAGGAGCACGACAATGCATTCGCCACGATCAACTGAGCTCCTGTGGTCCAATCCTTGGTTGTTCTTACTTTAAGACTTCGGTTTCGGTTAGGACTTATCGTACTGTGTTGGTTTAAAACTTGTTCTGCGTGGTTAAGACTTATGTTTGTGCCAAGATTGTTCTATTGCTACTAGTTTAGTTCGTACTAGTTCATGTGTGCCTTTGGTAACCTCACCGCATCGAGTAGGAGGTTACCACACAACTGTCCTGGATGTAATCAAACAACCGGGCTTGTGTTTCCCATCAAACAAGTCCGGAACCAAACACCAGGCCTTTCGTTTTAGCACATTGAGGCAAAAGGGGATGCACACAACCAAACTAAGTGCAGATGATGGTTTTTTGCCTGCCTTAAATCAGCCTGGCTTAAGTGGGACAAGTATGCAAAGTGTTAAAAAAAGGGTACAGGTAACCAAACCGCCCAACATTCCATTGATTGTTTTTTTGTGGGTTTATATGCAAAATTTTACTTGGTAGATGTACAATATTAGAGCGGTGATCGTACGCTAACGTTGTTGCCATAGATCACAACCCAGTAACTTGCAACTTGTGCACGACAATGACAAAAAAATTACAGTACATGAGAACAACTATTTTAAATTTTCGATTTTTGTAATGAAGGAGCATTAGCTGGAATATTCTACTTATCTTTCTGTTGCTACTCGAGCCAGAAGAGACTCTCCGCATGCAATGCACCTGCGTGACTCTGTCCATTTAGATGAGAGCCGCTTGCTCCAGCTGTGAATTTCTATTCTGTAATAACATCGACTATTTCAATCTTGTGCTGAACAGTGCCGCGTCAGAACAGCTAAACAAGTATTTTCGCCGTGTTGTCCGTTGTGCATGTGAACGCCAATTGGACAAACAAAGAATGCGTGAGCAAGCAGAGAGCAGAGAGGAGTTAATTAAGGTGCATGCACGCTGCGAAAAACTACGTATTCTAGACTGTCACTGTCGTTTCCTGCGAAATGCATAATATATTAATCTTCATTTGTTAATTTCAAGTGGTCACCGTTGACCACTGTAGCTTGACGCATGCAGCATCCATGTCAGCAAGGTCTCCTATGGGTGAGTAGGAATATTCTTGCACCCGATTAAAAGTAGCACCCGCCACAGGTGACAACCAGGGACGTTTTTTATGACAAGTTTACTTGTGTAAGGACCATAACTTTAGTTTCAAGCATGACAACTTTGTTTTCAGATGGCAAATTTTAGTTTTTTTAATTTGTTTTTTCTTTTTAAATGACAATTTTAGTTGTAATGAATGTTAGGGCTGGATTGCTTTGTGCGACACGTGTGATATTTATCACTTGGATAAAAGTAATGGGTTGTGAAGTTTAGATGTGACATTCTTAAAAAATATTTAAATGTGAATTAGACAAACTGAAAAGTAATCTCTCACGTGATCATGCATGGAACGGAGACTCAACGGCATCAAGAGCTGGATAACCCATATAGTCCTACCATCCATTGGATTTCCCATTCATCTAAAAACATCAAGCACACAGATACAGTCTACAGATGACACCTTTTTCTCGAGAAAAAACTTAAACAAACACAAGTCAAAGAATTTCTACTCACAGCTAAGCTAATCCATTTCACAACTTGGTCTTGAACGGCACATAGTTCTTGAGCGACTGGGTGATCCCCTGGATGGAGGCGACGGTGACGGCGACGGTGACCACGAAGCACGCGAAGCTCAGGGTCTGCAGCGCCACCCACTTCCTGGAGTACTTCTTCATCTTGCTCTGCGAGATGTACATCTCCACGGGGAAGTAGACGGTGAGCGGCCAGAAGCCGAGCGCGCCGAGCAGGCCGAGGATGTCGTTGAAGAATGGCAGCGAGATGGCCAGCACCGTGCTCACGATCACGAACGCCGTCCTCCACACTAGCCTGAACATGTTGAGGCTGAACTTGCCCGAGAAGGGGTAGTACTGCCGGACGACGAACTCCGAGTTGGGCCACCGCCCCGCCGCCCAGCTCTCCACGGCGGCGTAGATGGGCTGGCAGTACACCTGGTAGGCGCCGACGAGGTGCACCACGATGCACACGTTGGCGAAGTCGATGAGCCAGTAGGGCTCGTAGAAGCCGAAGCCGGTGAGCATGTTCCCCGGCGCGTCGTTGCCGAAGGCCGAGTAGCCGAGGCACCCGCAGAGCATGTAGAAGGCCGTGGTGGTGGAGACCCCCATCAGGTTCGCCTTCCTCATCGTCTTGTTTTCGGCCGGCGGCGCCTTCACCGTGTCCTGCAGCATCAATTCCCACATATATAGACGCTATTAGTGACCGTGACTTATGGGTGCCAACGTGTGTGCACTGAATCTTTGTGACATTCGTACCTGAATTTCTATAAGAACCATGGAGTATGAGTAGGCGAAGGCGATGTTGCCGAGCGCTTGCAATGTCAGCCATATCTTCTGGGCCGAAGTGACGTCCACCCCAATTTGAGTGCCGCCAATGGTTGTCTTGCCCGTAGGACCTGCCAATTGCCAATTAGATCGAACACATGCAGACACAAAGTTACACCGGGCAAGAGAGAATGGGGTAATGCATTGATCTCTTGGTGGGAATGTTCTTGATCCTCTACCTGTTATGGTCTGTGCCAAGGAGAGGCCCACGCCGATGGTGGCGTAGGAGAAGGACATGACGGCGGCGAGGATCGACAGCCAGGCCATCTCGTGGAGATTGGGGAGCTGGGAGAAGACGATCTGGGAGATCCCAAACACGACCATGTACATGGTGGTGTACACGCCGCAGTCGGCCGAGTGGCCTTTGCTGTGGAAGCAGTTGGCCTTGTACAGAGCCCTGTATGAACATCCCCCCAAAACCACAAAACAGTGAGATCAACCGATTATCATAAACGGCATGCCATGAATTAACTTAACTGAAAATTACTGCATCAGAGCAAGGTCAGCTGACTTACGCTGCACTGATGGATGCTGTAATGGTGTACCCGATTGCAGTCCCAACGAGATTAACGTACTGACAGAGGCCGCAAAACCACACCTGCCCTTTACCTACACACATGATCGAGCAGGTAAATAAACAAGATGATGTAAACATTGCCTGAACTCGCAGAGAATTTAATGGCGTGCTCACGCGAGAGGCATGGGGTGGAGGGGGAGGTCCGCGTGCGTACCTAGGAGGGACCCGACGGCCTCCATGTAGGTGTAGTTCCTCTTGCCGGTGACGGCGTCTTCGCTGCGGTAGCAGTCGCCGAGGAGCACGGAGGTGTAGTAGGTGATGAGGGCGAAGAGCAGGAGCGTGACCGGGCCGGCGACCCAGCCCAGCTGCGCCACGGACCAGGGCAGCGACAGCACGCCGGAGCCGATCACCGCCGTGATCACGTGCGCGCTCGCCGTCCACACCGTCCCTGCTCAACCAACCCGCGGCCGATTCAGTCAAGAAACCCGAGATTGGTCTGCACAACGCTCGCGACGCATGCGCGCATGCCAGCGGCGCGATTTGTCGCGAGAGGGAGCGAGAGAGAGAGGGAGGGGTCGGTTTGGCTTGCCTGTCCGCCTGGGCTTGCCGTCGTCGTCGAGGGAGTCGTCGGCGGCGATGACCCGCTGCCGAGGGTCCCCCGCCGGCGCCGGAAGCCCCCCGATCTCGACATCGCCGCCGCCTACCCGGGCCATCGTCTGCGCTGGACTGGTGCTGCGTGTGAACAGCTAGCGATCGATGCGCCAGGCGGTCTTATAACGCAGCGACCGATTTACTCCTTTATTACTTCCTGGATGGAATCGATCGGCCCAGTTGCCCAAACCGGCTGGCATATGGTTTGCGCCGAATCCAGACAGATTCACAGGAGCCGTGTCCAACTTGGTTATTTGTAGGTTTGGAACCTAGTCGTGATCAACGTTGGTTACACGAATTCGTTTTTTAAAATTTGATTGATGATTGATTGGTTAATCCCGGATTCCGTTGTTATTTATAGTTGTTAGTTAGTTAGGGCCACGCGGCCCACGCCTTCGGGTCTCTGAGCCGTGTAGGGAACTCGATCAAAAAGATTGATACAGTTTTTGCCAGTTTCGGATTTAAAAGATCAGAACGATCAGATTACTTGATTATATCTATAAAGAGTCAAAAAAGAGAAAAAAGAGAAAAAAGAGAAAAAGAGAATGACTACATCTGACTGTTCTGATGCGTTGACAAAAATGCTGGATCAACGGAGAAGATGCGGCCCACCGTATAGTGACATGCATGCCATGTCTCCGTCACAGAGTCCGCGGGCTACATCAGCTGCATTGCTTAGCTCATGAACCACCGCTCGGAGGAGGAAGAGTTTTCTTCTTATTATTTTTCTGAAACTGGAGGAGAAAGAGTTGACCGCGGCAACACACGGCCGCTATCTGCAACGTGAACATGGACCGGCTGATAGCTAGTAGGAGTACTATTGACTAGTCTTGGTGTGCGTAGCGTGTACGTAGCGTCGCTGATCGCCTGCTCTCTAAACGCATCCACATGCATACACGTTTTTTTTTTTGCGGGGACACATGCATGCACGTTGCTATGACTTGTAATCCGCACAATCGTGTTTCTACTTCAAACATATAAAGTGAAGACATGTTAAGAGCAACTCCAGCAGACAACGCAAAGCCTTTTAAGACTTATGATTTCTATTAATGAAAATAGGAGAGATGTCTCTCTTTTATCAAAAAAAGAGAGAACAGATAACGCAAACCAAGCCGTCCCATAGAAAATGGTTGTTTTAGAGTTCTCGGGGAAAACGCGACCTACAAATCTCTACTCCTATAGGGGAGTTGATAGTCTCGTCTCACTCCCACCAACCCGTCGGCATTACACCCGTGAGTGTCTTACAGACGACATTTCGCTCAAGCATAATCAATTTGGACGGGCCCATTTGACGCGTGCATTAACTCAATTAAGTTGGCACTTTCCCAAAACAACTTCAAGCATTAACTCGTTCAAATCGAATCTTAAGAAAATCACAACTAAATCCAAACTTTACTTGCCTCTCATTACTCATACCCAAATCAAATCAAATCTTGCCAAGACATCAACTATAATCAAATTTGGCCGGCCCATTTGGCGCGTGTGCACATTTTTTTCTCGATATTTCTTCCTTTTTTCTTTTTTTTTCGCTTCATTTTTTCTGCGACCAATTGGTTGGGTTTTTCTCGACATACTATCAGAATGAGCACAAACTTGTACATCATGGTGAGTTGGTAGCGTCGCCTTCATTCCGGTTAAACCTACCCCCACATATGTTCTTTCCCCACCAATTTATTTACATGCCAATTTACATGATATATATGGAGGAATACTTCTTTTTTCGCATACATGTTTTACATCACTTGCTCTGTCCGAACACGCGCCGGACCTAAAACCCCATTTTACCGTATATACGTTACAAACTTCTGCGGTATCTGCTAGAGTTGCTCTAAGTACATAGAACCACATTTCACTGATAACATGCATGTTTTGAGCCACGCGGCCCAGACGTCGGGTCTCTGAGACGTGTAGGGAACTCAAAGACTTATGATGCTGTTTTATTATTAATTAATTTCAGCATGTTCAGGAGATTACATCTAATAGCTGTTCTGATGTGCTGGGAAAAATGCAGGTCAACGGAGAAGATGCCGCCCGCCATTTGACATCCCATGTCTCCGTCACTACAGCCTGCAGGCAACATCATCTGCGTGGCTCGTCAACCGCTGGAGGATGAAGAGTTGAATGCTCGGCTCTAACACGGTGTCGTCTGTGATCTGAACACCGGATCGGCTGGTGGCAAGCAATTAACTAGTCCTGGTGTACGTAGCGTAGAGCCGCCAATGCGTGCTCCCGAAACGCATTCACATGCATGTTGCTCCCTCCCCGCTTGTCTTGTTCCAGTTTCCGGCAACAGGGAATCCGCACGGGTGTGTGGCCAGGTAGAGAGATGGGAGCGTGTGCGGCTCGGTTGCCCTCGCCGGCGACCTCTCGGGCGATCCGATTCTCCCAGCTCCACTGACTGAACGAACCACGATGGATTCACCACACAAGAACAAGTAGATAGACACCGAAAGAGGGGGTGGTTTCAGGTACCAGCTCACGGTTCCCGGCACAAGTTCTTGGGACCGAACTTAATTCTATCAAGTAGTCAGGGTTCTAGTTCCAGGATACACCAACTTGATGAACAAGATGATGCCCCGATCGACAGAATGGCGGCAAGTTTTATATGGAATGAAACTGCAGTTCGGTAATTCAAACAGCCGGTGGTAACTGGTTCTTTTTTCAAGAACACGCAAAGGGCATCTTATATCTTATATAATGATTATTATTTTGCGAGGAAACTTTCAATCTATTCATTAACCGTCAAGGTAGTATAAAGAACATCAGAAGTAAAAAATACATTCAGGTCCGTAGACCACCTAGTGGCGATTACAAGCGTTGGAGTGAGCCGAAGGTCCGCTGTCGTCATCGCCCCTCCTCATCGGAGCCGGTCAAATCTTGTTGTAGTAGATAATCGAAAAGTCGTCGGCTAAGGCCCATAGAACTAGCGTACCAGGACAGCAACCGTCGCTGATGGAGATATGCGTAGATCAGAAGAATCCAACCTGTAGACAAATGAACACAAACAAACGAAGATCGGATCCGCGTGGATCCATCGAAGACAAACGCCGACCGAATCCTGCGAGATCCGTCGGAGATAAACCTCCACACGCCCTTCGACGATGCTAGAAATACCATCGGAACGGGGGCTAGGTGGGGAGGACTTTATTCCATCTTCAGAGAGCCGCTGCCGCCTCGCCTCTCTGAGTAGGACACAAACCATAAGAAAACTCAAAAAACCATCTGAAAACGAAGCCCTCCCGTCGGCAAGGGTCGGGATCCACCGCGCTTCGATGACCCTAATACCATAGAAGACGAGATAGACCGGCGGCGCCGCTGACGGGAGGCACGAGAAGCCCTAGCGCTTAGGGTGCCCTCACATACAGGTGCGAAGGGGTACGCATTGCGTTATTTGCATAATTATTAAAAATCAATAGATATTACAATGAAAAGACAACAAGATATAAATGATCAATCAAAATAATAAAATTATACCAAAAATTATGCTCCAGTTAACTACATTGTGTTAGCTGAATTTAACTAGTACAATTACTCTAGTTAACGACAACGACAAGTATATAGAAGATAAACAGTGGAGCCCGCTTACGATCATAGTCGTTCAACGTGACTTAAGTGAACCCATCGGAGGCCTCCATCCACTCTTCATACCGGTTCGCTTCTTCTTCATTGTTGCCATTGAATTCTCCGAACATCAATAGGTTCAGACTTTCCTTATCCTAACACGCACCGGACAACCTTCCCTAGGGGAGAGCTCCCGACCTCTGACACCATTTGCGTGGATTCGCATCCCGACGGTCGATAGTGGGACCAGTTTTGGGTTATAGGTGAATACTACGACTCCAACTCTGACAATAATGTCGTTCTCCAGGGGAAAAAGTTGTGATGTATTCGGTCGTGTTTTGTCTCTAAGACAGAGCAAATGGTGGCTAGCCCATCCTTGACCAGCAGTCGGAGAAGGGTACAATCTTCATCCCACGAGGACGATGACCGGTGATTCACGGATCACGGTGGTGGCCAAAATTGTCCCTTCCGTAACCCGCACCTCACCGTGCCTTTGCACTCCTCCGACATCCTTCCTCTCGAGTGGTGTCACTCCCTCTAATGTCCTAGGCAACAACTTTGTCATCTTCTTCGGTGCCAACAGCGGCGGGGACAACAAAGGTGGAATCGTAGGGTTTCTGTTGGTCCTCCATTGCGGGTGGGCCAGCTAGCCCTTAGGCCTTCCTGGCCATGCCACATCCAACCTCCACCTAATGATTTACTGTCCGTGTTGCTTGAAAATGTGTTTCCTGGTTTATTTGAGCCGATGTCCTTGAAAGTGCATCTCTTAGATATGCCTATTAGATTTCCGTGATTAATGGCATGACAATGTGTGGACTAACCGTTTATCAAGTTTTATTTCAGGAATCCCTATCAATCTGTGGGCATCATTTGTGTCCCCTGCCTCCAACTTTTTGAGATGTTGCCTACATCAAGCATTAGATTTTAATTTATAGTCTTTTAGTGAATCCAAGATTTGCTTTGAGTGTTTGAAAAATGTTCAATAAGTATTAAAAATATTGAACGAGCATATGAAAAATGTTGAGTAAGTATTAAAAATATTGAACAAGTATTTGAAAAATATTGAATAAGTATTAAAAAATGTTCAATGATATTTGAAAAATGTTGAATAAGTATTAAAATATTGAACAAGTATTTGAAATAATGTTGAATAAGCGTTCGAACAATGTTGAATGTGTATACAAAAATGTTGATCACATACTAAAAATGTTTTTGACATATATGCAAATGTAGAGTGAAAACGGAAACAAACATTGAAAAAAACAAAAGAAAAACAGAAAATGAAGATGAAAAAAGAAAACCAAACAAAAATGGAGAAGAAAAAAGAAAACCAAATAAAAAATTATTGAAAAAATATTAGTCGTGTATTAGAAATATGTTGTTGACATTATAAAAATGTAGAATACTAACCAAAAAGAACAAAGAAATCCGAAAAGAGAAAGAAAAAGGTAACAAAATGCAAAAAATAATGGAAAAAAAGAAAAAAGAGAGAAAAAAACCAAGAAAACCGATTCGGGTCACCTCAAGTAGTACATGCCCCTACCACTTTCCGCGAGTGGCATTCTGACAGAGTGGCTAGCAGCGCTAGCATTATCCGTGGAGACCAGGGTTCGAACCCGATTCTCCCATGGTCTCACTTAATGCGAGACATAGCACTCACGGTAATTCCTATTTGTCGCAGAGCTTTCGTAAAGCGGCAAGTGATTTGGGCTGGCTCATTTCCTACATGATGAAATCTGGTTATAGCAATCTTGTTGTTCTATTTTGTATCTGTTTTGGGAACCCTTAAGAATATTTTTATCCAGGTTTGTCTTCTATTTCTATTTTTTCCTTACCGATTTGTTTAGTTTCCAGTTTTTCAAAATAAAAAAGACTATACAATTCAAACAATTGTTTTTATTTTTTCTGAAAAATGTTGAAAATTCTAAGCATTGTTCATTTTTCAGAATATTTTGAAATTTTAAAAATTATTCACATTTTAAAAAAAATCATGCTTCAAAAAATATTTGCATTTAAAAAATGTTCCTTTTCAAATATTGTCTGCGTTTTCAAATAATCAACTGAATTAAAAAAATCTTGTTTTTATAATGTATATTGTTTAAAAAATAACCAAGAAAAAACCATCCAAACCCAAATAATTACTCACTACTACATCAGGTTGAGCCATTGCAGTACCCAACTTAAAGTGAAAGCCGCTTGTAAACCGAAATTGGAAAAAAAAATTGCTAGAGTTCTCCGAGTCATTACAGTGTGATCGCTGTGGTTGCTTAATGTGTCGGCCTGGTTGTCCGAAATTGATTTTTCCAACTGTTGATAAACTAGACAACTGTTGCCATAACTAGTAGTGTTTCTAATGATACAACAAAAGCATTGGTGTGGTTGAAAAATTACCTCCACGTGCTGAACCAATGCAAGATAAACCCTGCAAGCATCTAATCGGCTTATTGTCTCTTCAACTTTTTGTGATAACATGTACATGTACCTCATACATCATATCAGATGTAAGGTTTGTTGACTGAATTGTGAACTGCCCATATAATATGCTCTAAAACCATACTTGCACAACCTTGTTTGTGTCTGGGTGTTAAAGCAACAACAACATGGGCACAATGCACCAGGAGCACCTGCCCTAGAGAAGGCTTGATCGACAAACTTACTAGTTCTTTCCATCAATTTTGCACTATAATTGTGTTTTGGTCTTATGGCCCATGTACATCAGTGAATGATCTTCCGGCATACTTGAAAAGATTAGGGTCTGCTTTAAATTTGCGATGTAATTTGTATAGTTCAAAAGAAGTACCAAATACAATTGAAACATGCACATATTAATGTTATTGATTTTGGTAGAACAATGATGACCCACAAGTATAGGGATCAAACGTAGTACTTTCGATAAGTAAGAGTGTCGAACCTAACAAGGAGTAGAAGAAAATGACAAGCGGTTTTCAGCAAGGTATTGTCTGCAAGCACTACAATTATCGTTAGCAGATAGTTTGATAGCAAGGTAATTTATAATGAGCAACAAGTAGCAATAGTAACAAAGGTGCAACGCGGTAGCCCAATCCTTTTTGTAGCAAAGGCAGGCCAGAACGGTCTCTTACAATAAGCAAAGCATTCTTGAGGACACACGGGTTCATCTAGTCACTTTCATCATGTTTGTTTGATTCACGTTTTGCTTTGGTAATTTGATATGTGGGTGGACTCGTGCTTGGATGTTGTTCTTACTTGAACAAGCCTCCCACTTATGATTATCCCCTCTCACAAGCATCCGCAACTACGAAAGAAGAATTAAGATAAACCTAATCATAGCATGAAACATATGGATCCAAATCAGCCCCTTACGGAATAACGCATAAACTAGGGTTTAAAATTTCGCCACTCTAACAACCCATCATCTAATTACTACTCCACAATGCCTTCCCTTAGGCCCAAGTATGGTGAAGTGTCATGTAGTCGATGTATCAGTGGGCCGGAGAGGACCCCCTTTTTGTAGCTTTCCCTACTCTTTTCTCTTACTGTTCTTCTCCTAAGGTCTCCATCGCAGAGCTCTCTTCTAGGAATTGGGGCCTTAATTTATATAGGATGATGTCTCCTATAGAGTTGGATGGTTGGCACTACCTTGCTACTATCTTCCATGCTCTCTCGAAGCCCGCGGACGCAGTGACTTGGCCCCACTCTTCTTCTGGCATTTTTTGGTGAAGTCTCTTTACTGTAAGTTGATGCACGGTCCCATGGTCACTAGGTTTAACAGAGTTTGGAAGGCTCTCATTCCTCTTAAGGTTAATTTTTTAAAGTGGCATGCCATGTGGGGTTGTTTGCCTGCAACTAACCAAATCCAGAAATAGAATGGCCCTAGTTATGAATTTATGCTTTGTGTGGTTTGGTTGAGAACTCCGACCACATTATGTTTCGGTGTCCCCCTGCTCATTTATTCTAGAATTGTTTCAGAGAGTGGTTGGGTGTTTCTTGGGCACCGTCTAACTTTGTGAAGCTCAGGCCCTTGGAAAGCTCCCTGATGTAATAGGTCAAGAGCCTCTTTTGGTTTGGTTTCTCTACCATGTGTTTGAAGGAAATATGCCATGGAGGCAATAATAAAGTTGGTATTTTATATTTCCTTATTCATGATAAATGTTTATTATTCATGCTAGAATTGTATTAACCATAAACTTGATACATGTGTGAATACATAGACAAAACACCGTGTCCCTAGTATGCCTCTACTAGACAAGCTCGTTGATCAAAGATGGTTAAGTTTCCTAACCATGAACATGTGTTGTCATTTGATGAACGTGATCACATCATTAGGAGAATGATGTGATGGACAAGACCCATCCATTAGCTTAGCATAATCATCGTTCAGTTTTATTGCTACTACTTTCTTCATGTCAAATACATATTTGTCTGACTATGAGATTATGCAACTCCCGGACACCGGAGGAATGCCTTGTGTGCTATCAAACGTCGCAACGTAACTGGGTGATTACAAAGATGCTCTACAGGTATCTCCAAAGTTGTTTGTTGGGTTGGCATAGATCGATATTAGGATTTATCACTCCGAGTATCGGAGAGGTATCTCTGGGCCCTCTCGGTAATGCACATCATATGAAGCCTTGCAAGCAATGTGACTAATGAGTTAGTTGTGGGATGATGCATTACGGAACGAGTAAAGAGACTTGCCAGTAACGAGATTGAACTAGGTCTGAAGATACCAATGATCGAATCTCAGGCAAGTAACATACCGATGACAAAGGGAATAACGTATGTTGACATTGCGGTTCGACCGATAAAGATCTTCGTAGAATATGTGGGAACCAATATGAGCATCTAGGTTCTGCTATTGGTTATTGATCGGAGAGGTGTCTCGGTCATGTCTACATAGTTCTCGAACCCGTAGGGTCCGCACGCTTAACGTTCGATGACGATATGTATTATATGAGTTATGTGTTTTGGTGACCGAAGGTTGTTAGGAGCCCGGGATGAGATCACATACATGACGAGGAGTCTCAAAATGGTCTAGAGGTAAAGATTGATATATTGGAATGTGGTATTCGGACACCAAAAGGGTTCCGGAGTGTATCGGGTACAAACCGGAGTACCGGAGGGGTTACCGGAACCCCCCAGTGGAAGATATGGGCCATATGGGCCATAGGAGGGAGGATAACCAGCCCACAAGGGGCTGGTGCGCCCCCCACAAGGGAGGAGGCCAAATTTGACTAGGGAAGGGGGCACCATCCCCTTTCTTTCTCCCTCTCCCTCTCCTTCCCCCTTCCCCCTCCGTTAGAAGGAAGGGGGAGCTGACAAGGACTAGGAGTCCTAGTAGGACTCCCCCCCATGGCGCACGCCCTAGGGCCGGCCTCCTCCCCTCTCCCTCCTTTATATACGGGGGCGGGGGGGGGGGCACCTCTAGACACATCAATTGTCTTAGCCGTGTGCGGTGCCCCCCTCCATCGTTTACTCCTCCGGTCATATTGTTGCAGTGCTTAGGCGAAGTCCTGCGCGGATCACATCATCATCACCATCACCACACCGTCGTGCTGACGAAACTCATCGACTCCTTCGTGCCTCTACTGGATCAAGAGTTTGAGGGACGTCATCGAGCTGAACATGTGCAGAACTCAGAGGTGTTGTACATTTGGTACTTGATCGGTTGATTTGAGAAGACGTTCGACTACATCAACCGCGTTAAGTTAACATTTCCGCTTTCGGTATACGAGGGTACGTGGACACACTCCCCCCTCTTGTTGCTATGCATCTCCTAGATAGATCTTGCGTGAGCGTAGGAAAATTTTGAAATTGTATGGTACGTTTCCCAATAATGGCATCCGAGCCAGGTCTATGCGTAGATGATATGCACAAGTAGAACACAAAGAGTTGTGGGAGGTGATCGTCATACTGCTTACCACCAATGTCTTATTTTGATTCGGCGATATTGTTGTATGAAGCGGCCCGGACCAACCTTACATGACCGCATTCATGATACTGGTTCCACCGACAGACATGCAACTAGTTTTGCATAAAGGTGGCTGGCAGGTGTCTGTTTCTCCAACTTTAGTTGAATCAAATTTGACTGCGGCCGGTCCTTGTGAAGGTTAAAATAGCAAACTTGATAAATCACCGTTGTGGTTTTGTGCAGTAGGTACGTATGGTTCATGCTAGAAGCCCGTAGCAGCCACGTAAAACTTACAACAAACAAAGTAGAGGATGTCTAACTTGTTTTTGCAGGGCATGTTGTGATGTGATATGGTCAAGACATGATGTGATATAAAGACTTTTGTATGAGATGATCATGTTTTGTAGAAGTTATCGGCAACTGGCATGAGTCATATGGTTGTCGCTTTATTGTATGAAATACAAACGCTATGTAATTGCTTTACTTTATCACTAAGCGGTAGCAATAGTCGTAGAAGCAATGGTTGGTGAAATGACCACGACGCTATGATGGAGATCAAGGTGTCAAGCCAGTGATGATGGAGATCATGACGTTGCTTCGATGATGGAGATCAAAAGCACAAGATGATGATGGCCATATCATGTCACATATTTTTATTGCATGTGATGTTTATCTTTTATGCATCTTATTTTGCTTAGTACGGCAGTAGCATTATAAGATGATCCCTTACTAAAATTTCAAGGTATAAGTGTTCTCCCCGAGTATGCATCATTGCGAAAGTTCTTCGTGCTAAGACACCACGTGATGATCGGGTGTGATAGGCTCTACGTTCAAATACAACGGGTGCAAGCCAGTTTTCCACACGCGGAATACTCAGGTTAAACTTGACGAGCCTAGCATATACAGATATGGCCTCGGAACACTAGAGACCGAAAGGTCGAACGTGAACCATATAGTGATATGATCAACATAGAGATGTTCACCATTGATGACTACTCCATCTCACGTGATGATCGGACATGGTTTAGTTGATTTGGATCATGTATCATTTAGATGACTTGAGGGATGTCTATCTAAGTGGGAGTTCTTAAGTAATATGATTAATTGAACTCTAATTTATCATGAACTTAGTCCTGATAGTATTTACAAATTATGTTGTAGATCAATAGCTCGTGTTGTAGCTCCCCTATGTTTTTGATATGTTCCTAGAGAAAACTAAGTTGAAAGATGATAGTAGCAATGATGCGGACAGGGTCTGTGATCTGAGGTTTATCCTCATTGCTGCATAGAAAAATTATGTCCTTGATGCACGGCTAGGTGACAGGCCTATTGCAGGAGCAGATGGAGACGTTATGAACGTTTGGCTAGATCAATATGATGACTACTTAATAGTTTAGTGCACCATGCTTTACGACTTAGAATCGGGACTTCAAAAACGTTTTGAACTCCACGGAGCATATGAGATGTTCCAAGAGCTGAAATTGGTATTTCAGACTCATGCCCGTGTCGAGAGGTATGAGACCTCTGACAAGTACTTCACCTAAAAGATGGAGGAGAATAGCTCAGCTAGTGAGCATGTGCTCAGAATGTCTGGGTACTACAATCGCTTGAATCAAGTGGGAGTTAATCTTCCAGATAAGACAGTGGTTGACAGAGTTCTCTAGACATCATCACCAAGTTACTGGAACTTTGTGATGAACTATAATATGCAAGGGATGACAAAAGAGATTCCCGAGCTCTTCGTGATGCTGAAATCGACGAAGGTAGAAATAAAGAAAAAGCATCAAGTGTTGATGATTAAACAAGACCACTAGTTTCAATAAAAGGGCAAAGGGTAAGAAGGGGAAGTTCAAGAAGAATGGCAAGCAAGTTGTCATTCCCGTGAAGAAGCCCAAAGCTAGACCTAAGCCTGAAACTGAGTGCTTCTACTACAAAGGAAATGGTCACTGGAAGCAGAACTACCCCAAATATTTGGCGGATAAGAAGGATGGCAAAGTGAAAAAGGTATATTTGATATACATGTTATTGATGTGTACCTTACTAGTGCTCGTAGTAGCCCCTGGGTATTTAATACCTGAAACAGGAGTTGTAGAATAAATAGAGACTACTTGAGGGTGAAGTGACGATGTGTGCTTGAAGTAGTTCTAAGATTGATATCATCATCATCGCACACTCCCTATACTTTCAGGAATAGTGTTGAACCTAAGTAAATGTTATTTGGTGTTTGCGTTGAGCATGGATATTATTAGATCATATTTATTGCAATACGGTTATTCATTTAAGACAGAGAATAATTGTTATTCTGTTTACGTGAATAAAAACCTTCTATGGTCATACACCCAATGTTAATGGTTTATTAAATCTCGATCGTAGTGATACACATATTCATAATATTGATGCCAAAAGATGCAAAGTTGATAATGATAGTGCAACATATTTGTGGCACTGCCGTTTGGGTCATATCGGTGTAAAGCGCATGAAGAAACTCAATGCAGATGGACTTTTGGAATCACTTGATTATGAATCATTTGATACTTGCGAACCGTGCCTTATGGGAAATATGACTAAAACTCCGTTCTCCGGAACAATGGAACGAGCCAACGACTTATTGGAAATAATACACACTGATGTATGCAGTCCGATGAGTGTTGATGCTCATGGTGGGTATCGTTATTTTCTGATCTTCACAGATGATTTGAGCAGATATGGGTATATCTACTTAATGAAACACAAGTCTGAAACATTTGAAAAGGTCAAAGAATTTCACAATGAAGTGGAGAATCATCGTAACAAGAAAATAAAGTTTCTACGATCTGATCGTGGAGGTGAATATTTGAGTTACGAGTTTGGTCTTCATTAAAACAATGTGGAATAGTTTCACAGCTCACACCACTTGGAACACCACAGCATTATGGTGCGTCCGAACGTCGTAACCACACTTTATTAGATATGGTGCAATCTATGATGTCTCTTACCGATTTACCACTATCGTTTTGGGTATATGCATTAAAGACAACTGCATTCACGTTAAACAGGGCACCGTCAAAGTCCGTTCAGACGACACAGTATGAACTGTGGTTTGGCAACAAACCTAAGTTGTCGTTTCTTAAAGTTTGGGGATGCGATACTTATGTCAAAAGGCTTCAGCCCGATAAGCTCGAACCCAAATCGGATAAGTGCGTCTTCATAGGATACCCTAAGGAAACAATTGGGTACACCTTCTACCACAAGTCCGAAGGCAAGATTTTTGTTGCTAAGAATGGAACCTTTCTAGAGAAGGAGTTTCTCTCGAAAGAAGTGAGTGGGAGGAAAATAGAACTTGATGAGGTAATTGTACCTACTCTCAATTTGGAAAGTAGCTCATCCGGGAAATCTGTTCCAGTGATGCCTACACCAACTAGAGAGGAAGCTAATGATAAAGATCATGAAACTTCAGATCAAGTTGCTACAAAACCTCGTAGGTCAAACAGAGCACGATCCACACCAGAGTGGTTCAATAATCCTGTTTTGGAAGTCATGTTACTTGACCATGATGAACATACGAACTATGAAGAAGCTATGATGACCCCAGATTCCGATAAATGGCTTGAGGCCGTGAAATCTGAGATAGGATCCATGTATGAGAACAAAGTGTGGAATTTGGTGGATCTGCCCGATGATCGGCGACCCATAGAGAATAAATGGATCTTCAAGAAGACTAGTGCTGATGGTAATGTTACTGTCTATAAAGCTCGACTTGTTGCAAAAGGTTTTCGACAAGTTCAAGGAGTTGACTACAATGAGACTTTCTCACCCGTAGCGATGCTTAAGTCTGTCTGAATCATGTTAGCAATTGCCATATTTTATGAAATCTGGCAAATGGATGTCAAAACTGCATTCCTTAATGGATTTATTAAAGATATGTTGTATATGATGCAACCAGAAGGTTTTGTCAATCCTAAAGGTGCTAACAAAGTGTGCGAGCTCCAGCGATCCATCTGTGGACTGGTGCAAGCATCTCGGTGTTGGAATATACACTTTGATGAGTTAATCAAAGCATATAGTTTTATACAGACTTTCGGAGAAGTCTGTATTTACAAGAAAGTGAGTGGGAGCACTACAACATTTCTGATAAGTATATGTGAATGACATATTGTTGATCGGAAATGATGTAGAATTTTCTGGAAAGCATAAAGGAGTGTTTGAAAGGAGTTTTTCAAAGAAAGACCTCGGTGAAGCTGCTTACATATTGGGCATCAAGATCTATAGAGATAGATCAAAATGCTTGATAAGATTTTTCAATGAGTACACACCTTGACAGGATTTTGAAAGAGTTCAAAATGGATCAGTCAAAGAAGGAGTTCTTGCCTGTATTGCAAGGTGTAAAGTTGAGTAAGACTCAAAACCCAACCACGGCAGAAAATAGAAAGAGAATGAAAGTCATTCCCTATGCCTCGGCCATAGGTTCTATAAAGTATACTATGCTGTGTACCAGACCTATTGTGTACCTTATCATGAGTTTGGCAAGGGGGTACGATAGTGATCCAGGAGTGGATCACTGGACAACGGTCAAAGTTATCCTTAGTTACCTAAGAGGACTAAGGAAATATTTCTCGGTTATGGAGGCGATAAAGAGTTCGATGTAAAGAGTTATGTCGATGCAAGCTTTTACACAGATCTAGATGACTCTGAGTCTCAATATGGATACATATTGAAAGTGGGAGAAATTAGCTAGAGTACCTCCATGGAGAGCATTGTAGACATAGAAAATTTGCAAAATACATATGGCTCTGAATGTGGTAGACCCGTTGACTAAACTTCTATCACAAGCAAAACTTGATCACACCTTAGTACTCTTTGGGTGTTAATCACATCGCAATGTGAACTAGATTATTGACTCTAGTAAACCCTTTGGGTGTTGGTCACATGGCGATGTGAACTATTGGTGTTAATGTGAACTAGATTATTGACTCTAGTGCAAGTGGGAGACTGAAGGAAATATGCCCTAGACGAAATACTCCCTCCGTTCCTTTGATATAAGGTGTATAGATTTTTGAGAAAAAGTCCAAAATATAATGTGTAGTGCATTTCACCACTTGTTTGAATAATTTTTTGAGGGATTTGATTACATTTCCTTATACAGGGCAAGCTCCTCTATTTTCTCATGTCAATTAGTCTGGTTAAATGTCGCCCAAAACTTGTGAAATTTTCCCTCCACGTGCGTTCTTTAATTTCTGTGCCAAAAACTATACACCTTATATTTAGGAACAGAGGGAGTAATAAAGTTGTTATTTTATATTTCCTTATTCATGATAAATGTTTATTATTCATGCTAGACTTATATTAATCGAAAACTTGATACATGTGTGAATACATAGACAAAACACCGTGTCCCAAGTATGCCTCTACTAGACTAGCTCGTTGATCAAAGATGGTTAAGTTTCCTAGCCATGAACTTGTGTTTTCATTTGATGAACGAGATCACATCATTAGGAGAATGATGTGATGGACAAGACCCATCAGTTAGCTTAGCATAATGATCGTTCAGTTTTATTGCTACTGCTTTCTTCATGTCAAATACATATTCCTCTAACTATGAGATTATGCAACTCCCGGACACGAGAGGAATTCCTTGTGCGCTATCAAACATCACAACATAACTGGGTGATCATAAAGATACTCTACAGGTATCTCTGGAGGTGTTTGTTGGGTTGTCATAGATCGAGATTAGGATTTGTCACTCCGAGTATCGGAGAGGTATCTCTGGGCCCTCTCGGTAATGCACAATATATGAAGTCTTACAAGCAATGTGACTAATGAGTTAGTTGTGGGATGATGCATTACAGAATGAGTAAAGAGTCTTGGCAGTAACAAGATTGAACTAGGTATGAAGATACCGACGATCAAATCTCGAGCAAGTAACACACCGATGACAAAGGGAATAACGTATGTTGACATTGCGGTTCGACCGATAAAGATCTTCGTAGAATATATGGGAACCAATATGAGCATGCAGGTTCCGCTATTGGTTATTGACCAGAGAGGTGTCTCGGTCATGTCTACATAGTTCTTGAACCCGTAGGGTCCGCACGCTTAACGTTCGATGACGATATGTATTATATGAGTTATGTGTTTTGGTGACCGAAGGTTGTTAGGAGCCCGGGATGAGATCACATACATGACGAGGAGTCTCGAAATGGTTGAGAGGTAAAGGTTGATATATTGGAAGGTGGTATTCGGACACAGGTGAGTGTATCAAGTACAAACCGGAGTACTGGAGGGGTTACCGGGACCCCCTGGTGGAAGATATGGGCCATATGGGCCATAGGAGGGAGGCTAACTGATACATCCATCATCATGCTTTTATATCAATATTTATTGCATTATGGGCTGTTATTACATGTTATGTCACAATACTTATGCCTTTTCTCTCTTATTTTATAAGGTTTACATGAAGAGGGAGAAGGCCGGCAGCTGGAATTCTGGATCGGAAAAGGCGCAAATATTAGAGACCTATTCTGCACAACTCCAAAAGTCCTAAAACTCCACGGAAATCAGTTTTGGAATATATTAAAAATATTGGGCGAATAAAGCACGAGAGGGGGGCCACCAGCTAGCTATGAGGGTGGAGGGCGCACCCTACCCCCTTGGGCGCGCCCCCTGCCTCGTGGGCCCCCTGGCAGGCCCCCGACGTCCATCTTCTGCTATATGGTGTCGTTTGCCTGGAAAAAATCATAAGGAAGTTTTCGGGATGAAGCGCCGCCGTCTCGAGGCAGAACCTGGGCAGGACCAATCAATGGCTCCGGCGGAGGTGTTCTGTTGGGGAAACATCCCTCCGGGAGGGGGAAATCACCGCCATCTTCATCACCATCGATCCTCTCATCGAGAGGGGGTCAATCTCCATCAACATCTTCACCAACACCATCTCCTCTCAAACGCTAGTTCATCTCTTGTATCCGATCTTTGTCTTAAAACCTCAGATTGGTACCTGTGGGTTGCTAGTAGTGTTCATTACTCCTTGTAGTTGATGCTAGTTGGTTTATTCGGTGGAAGATCATATGTTCAGATCCTTAATGCTATTCAATACCCCTCCGATTATGAACACGAATACGATTTTTGAGTTGTTACGTTTGTTCGTGAGGACATGGGAGAAGTCTTGTTATAAGTAATCATGTGAATTTGGTATTCGTTCGATATTTTGATGAGATGTATGTTGTCTCTCCTCTAGTGGTGTTATGTGAACGTTGACTGCAGGAAACTTCACCATGATTTGGGCCTAGGGGAAGGCATTGGGAAGTAATAAGTAGATGATGGGTTGCTAGAGTGATAGAAGCTTAAACCCTAGTTTATGCGTTGCTTCGTAAGGGGCTAATTTGGACCCATATGTTTCATGCTATGGTTAGGTTTACCTTAATTCTTCTTTCGTAGTTGCAGATGCTTGAGAGAGGGGTTAATCATAAGTGGGATTCTTGTCCAAGGAAGGGCATTACCCAAGCACTAGTCCACCCACATATCAAATTATCAAAGTAACGAATGCGAATCATATGAGCATGATGAAAACTAGCTTGACAATAATTCCCATGTATCCTAGGGAGCGCCTTGCTTTATATAAGAGTTTTTCCAGGCTTGTCCTTTGCTACAAAAAGGGTTGGGACACCTTTCTGCACCTTAGTTACTTTTGTTACTTGTTACCCATTACGAATTATCTTATCACAAAACTATCTATTGCTGATAATTTCAGTGCTTGCAGAGAATACCTTACTGAAAACCGCTTGTCATTTCCTTTTGCTCCTCATTGGGTTTGACACTCTTACTTATCAAAAGGACTACGATAGATCCCCTATACTTGTGGGTCATCAAGACTCTTTTCTAGCACCGTTGTCGGGGAGTGAAGCGCCTTTGGTAAGTGGAATTTGGTATGGAAACATTTATATAGTGTGCTGAAATTTACTATCACTTGCTACTACGGAAAATAATCCTTTGAGTGGCTTGTTAGGGTTATCTTCACCCCGACTATGAAGTGCAAAGCGTTGCTCCTCAACCTTCTGAACCTACTGAAAATGTTTACTTTGAAATTCCTTTGGGTATGATAGAGAAACTGCTAGTTAATCCCTATGCAGGAGATGGAACATTACATCCTGATATGCACCTAATCTATGTGGATGAAGTTTGTGGATTATTTAAGCTTGCAGGTATGCCCAAGGATGTTGTCAAGAAGAAGGTCTTCCCTTTATCTTTGAAAGGAAAGGAATTGACATGGTATAGGCTATGCGATCATATTGGATCATGGAACTACAATTGTTTGAAATTGGAATTTCATCAGAAGTTTTATCCTATGCATCTGGTTCATCGTGATCGTAATTATATATATAATTTTTGGCCTCGTGAAGGAGAAAGTATCACTCAAGCTTGGGGGAGGCTTAAGTCAATGTTATATTCATGCCCCAATATGAGCTCTCAAGAGAAATTATTATTCAAAACTTGTGTGCTTGGCTTTCTCATAATGATCGCTCCATGCTCGATACCTCTTGTACTATTTATTTTATGATGAAGAGTATTGAATTCAAATGTGATTTCTTGGAAATAATTAAATGCAACTCTAAAGATTGGGAACTCGGCGAAGTTAAGGAGTCAGGTATAGCCCCTAAGTTTGATTGTGTTAAATCTTTTATGGATACCGATGCTTTTCGTGAATTTAGCACTAAATATGGACTTGACTCTGAGATAGTAGCTTCTTTATGTGAATCATTTGCTACTCATGTTGATCTCCCTAAGGAGAAGTGGTTTAAATATCATCCTCCCATTAAAGTAAAGGTAGTAGAACCTAATAAAGTTGAAGAAAAAACTATTACTTATAATGTTGCCTATTGTTCCTACCGCTTATATTGAGAAACCACCTTTTCCTATTAGAATAAAGGATCATGCTAAAGCTTCAACTGTGGTTCGTAAGAGCAATATTAGAACACCTACACTCCTTGAGCAAATTAAAGTTGAACCTAGTATTGCTATGGTCAAAGATCTCTTGGTCGATAATATTGATGGGCATGTTATTTATTTCTGTGATGAAGCTGCTAGAATTGCTAAACCCAATACTAAAAATAAACATAGACCTGTTGTTGGCATGTCTGTTGTTTCTGTTGGAATAGGAGATCATTGTTATCATGGCTTATGTGATATGGGTGCTAGTGTGAGTGCAATACCTCATTATTTATACAAAGAAATTATGCATGATACTACGCCTGCTGAGATAGAAGATATTGATGTTACTATTAAGCTTGCCAATAGAGACACTATTTCACCAATTGGGATTGTTAGAGATGTTGAAGTCTTGCGTGGGAAAATTAAATATCCTACTAATTTTCTTGTTCTTGGTTCCCCACAAGATGACTTTTGTCCCATTATATTTGGTAGACTCTTCTTGAATACTGTTAATGCTAAGATAAACTACGAAAAGGATATTGTTACTATTGGTTTAGGGGATATGTCTCATGATTTTAATTTTGCAAAATTTCATAGACAACCCCATGATAAAGAATTGCCTAGTAAAGATGAAATTATTGGTCTTGCTTCTATTGCCGTGCCTCCTAATGATTCTTTAGAACAATATTTGCTCGACCATGAAAATGATATGTTTATGAATGAGAGAAGGGAAATAGATGAAGTATTCTTTAAGCAAGGACCTATTTTGAAACACAACTTGCCTGTTGAAATCCTTGGGGATCCTCCTCCACCCAAGGGTGATCCCGTGTTTGAGCTTAAACAATTACCTGATACTCTTAAATATGCTTATCTTGATGAAAAGAAGATATATCCTGTTATTATTAGCGCTAACCTTTCAGAGCATGAAGAAGAGAAATTATTGAAAACTCTAAAGGAGCAATGTGCTGCTATTGGATATACTCTTGATGATCTTAAGGGCATTAGTCCCACTCTATGCCAGCACAAAATAAAATTGGAGAAAGATGCTAAACCAGTTGTTGATCATCAATGACGGTTAAATCCTAAGATGAAAGAAGTGGTTAGAAATGAAATACTAAAGCTTCTGGAGGTAGGTATAATTTATCCTATTGCTGATAGTCAGTGGGTAAATCACGTTCATTGTGTCCCTAAGAAGGGAGGTATTACTGTTGTTCCTAATGATAAGGATGAATTGATCCCACAAAGAATTGTTACATGTTATAGAATAGTAATTGATTTCTGCAAATTAAATAAAGCTACTAGAAAAGATCATTACCCTCTACCTTTTATTGATCAAATGCTAGAAAGACTATCCAAACATACACATTTTTGCTTTCTAGATGGTTATTCTGGTTTCTCTCAAATACCTATGTCGAAAGAGGATCCGGAAAGACCACTTTTACGTGCCCTTTCGGTACCTTTGCTTATAGACGTATGCCTTTTGGGTTATGAAATGCACCTGCTACCTTTCAAAGATGTATGACTGCTATATTGTCTGACTTTTGTGAAAAGATTGTTGAGGTTTTCATGGATGATTTCTCCGTTTATGGAACTTCCTTTGATGATTTCTTAAGAAACCTTGATCGAGTTTTGCAGAGATATGAAGAAACTAATCTTGTCTTGAATTGGGAGAAGTGCCACTTTATGGTTAATGAAGTTATTGTCTTGGGGCATAAAAATTCTTAAAGAGGTATTGAAGTCGATAAAGCTAAAGTGTATGCTATTGAAAAGATGTCGTGTCCTAAAGATATCAAAGGTATAAGAAGTTTCCTTGGTCATGCTGGTTTCTATAGGAGGTTTATTAAAGACTTCTCTAAAATTTCTAGGCCTCTCACTAATCTCTTGCAAAAGGATGTTCCTTTTGTTTTTGATGATGATTGTGTAGAAGCATTTGAAATACTTAAGAAAGACTTGATTTCTTCACCTATTGTTCAGCCACCTGATTGGAATTTACCCTTTGAAATTATGTGTGATGCTAGTGATTATGTTGTAGGTGTTGTTCTAGGACAAAGAGTTGATAAGAAATTAAATGTTATGCAATATGCTAGTAAAACTCTAGACAGTGCCCAGAGAAATTATGCTACTATTGAAAAAGAATTTTTAGCAGTCGTACTTGCTTGTGATAAGTTCAGACCTTATATTGTTGATTTCAAAGTAACTGTTCATACTGATCATGCTGCTATTAAATATCTTATGGAAAATAAAGATGCTAAACCAAGACTTATTAGATGGGTTCTCTTGCTTCAAGAATTTGATTTTCATATTATTGATAGAAAGGGAGCTGAGAACCCTGTTGCAAACAACTTGTCTAGGTTAGAGAATGTTCTTGATGACCCACTACCTATTGATGATAGCTTTCCTGATGAACAATTAGTTGTCATAAATGATTCTCGTACTGCTCCATGGTATGCTGATTATGCTAATTACATTGTTTCTAAATTTATACCACCTAGTTTCACATACCAGCAAAAGAAAAAGTTTTTCTATGGTTTAAGACATTACTTTTGGGATGACCCACACCTTTATAAAGAAGGAGTAGATGGTGTTATTAAACGTTGTGTACCTGAGCATGAACAGGAACAGATCCTACGCAAGTGTCACTCCGAGGCTTATAGAGGACACCACGCTAGAGATAGAACTGCACATATGGTATTGCAATTCGGTTTTTATATATTGGCCTACTCTTTTCAAAGATGCCGGTAAATTTGTCTTGTCTTGCGATGAATGTCAAAGAGTTGGTAATATTAGTAGACATCAAGAAATGCCTATAAATTATTCACTTGTTATTGAACCATTTGATGTTTGGGGCTTTGATTATATGGGACATTTTCCTTCCTGCAATGGGTATACACATATTTTAGTTGTCGTTGATTATGTTACTAAGTGGGTATAAGCTATTCATACTAGTAGTGCTGATGATAACACTTCTATTAAGATGCTTAAAGAAGTTATTTTTTCGAGGTTTGGAGTCCCTAGATATTTAATGACTGATGGTGGTTCACATTTTATTCATGGTACTTTTCGTAAAATGCTTGCTAAGTATGATGTTAATCATAGAATTGCATCTCCATATCATCCTCAGTCTAGTGGTCAAGTAGAGTTGAGTAATAGAGAGACTAAATTGATTCTGCAAAAGACTGTTAATAGATCTAGAAAGAATTGGGTCCAAGAAACTTGATGCATTATGGGCTTATAGAACTGCATATAAAAATCCTATGGGTTTGTCTCCGTATAAAATGGTTTATGGAACAACATGTCACTTACCTCTCGAACTAGAACGTAAGGCATATTGGGCTATTAAAGAGCTCAATTATGATTTCAAACTTGCCGGTGAGAATAGATTATTTGACATTAGCTCGCTTGATGAATGGAGAATCCAGGCCTATGAGAATGCCAAGTTGTTTAAGGAAAAAGTTAAAAGATGGCATGACAAAAGGATAAAAAGCGTGAGTTTAATGTAGGTGATTATGTTTTGCTATACAACTCTCGTTTAAGATTTTTTGTAGGAAAACTTCTCTCTAAATGGGAAGGTCCCTACATTACCGAGGAGGTGTATCGTTCCAGTGCCATAAAAATTAACAACGCCGAAGGCACAAATCCGAAGGTGGTAAACGGTCAAAGAGTCAAACATTATATCTTAGATACTCCAATAAATGTTGAAACCGATGTTATTGACACCGTAACCCTGGAGGAGTACATAAGGGACACTTTCCAGAACATTTCAGACTCCCAAAAGGAATATGTATGTGGTACAGTAAGTAAACCAACTCCAAAACTGTTCAAATAGCATTTTTTTCTCCGTTTTGGAATATTTAAAAAATTAGGAAAATTAAAAGTAGTCCGAAAGAGACACAAGGCGTCCACGAGGGTGGAGGGCGCGCCCTACCCCCTGAGCGCACCCTGATACGTCTCCAACGTATCTATAATTTTTGATTGTTCCATGCTATTACATTACCCGTTTTGGATGTTTATGGGCTTTACTATATACTTTTATATCATTTTTGGGACTAACCTATTAATCTGAGGCCCAGCCCAAATTGCTGGTTTTGCCTATTTCAGTGTTTCAAAGAAAAGGAATATCAAACGGAGTCCAAACATAATGAAACCTTCGGGATCGATCTTTTTGGAACAAACGCAATCCAGGAGACTTGGAGTGGACATCAAGAAGCATCCTAGGTGGCCACGAGGGTGCAAGGCGCAACCTAGGGGGGGCGCCCCCTGCCTCGTGGGCCCCTCATGGCTCCCCTGACCGACTTCCTTCGCCTATATATATCTACGTACCACGAAAACATCCAGGAGCATCACAAAACCCTATTTCCACTGCCACAACCTTCTGTACCCGTGAGATCCCATCTTGGAGCCTTTTTCGGCGCTCCGCCGGAGGGGGAATTGATCACGGAGGGCTTCTACATCATCGCCAAGGCCTCTCCGATGAGTTGTGAGTAGTTTACCATAGACCTTCGGGTCCATAGTTATTAGCTAGATGGATTCTTCTCTCTCTTTGAATCTCAATACAAAGTTCTCCACGATCTTCTTGGAGATTTATTCGATGTAACTCTTTTTGCGGTGTGTTTGTCAAGATCCGATGAATTGTGGGTTTACGATCAAGTTTATCTATGAGAAATATTTGAATCTCCTCTAGATTCTTTTATGTATGATTGGTTATCTTTGCAAGTTTCTTCTAATTATCAGTTTGGTTTGGCCTACTAGATTGATCTTTCTTGCAATGGGAGAAGTGCTTAGCTTTGGGTTCAATCTTGCGGTGTCCTTTCCCAGTGACAGCAGGGACAACAAGGCACATATTGTATTGTTGCCATCGAGGATAAAAAGATGGGGTTTATATCATATTATTTGAGTTTATCCCTCTACATCATGTCATCTTGCTTGCGTTACTCTGTTCTTATGAACTTAGTACTCTAGATGCATGCTGGATAGCGGTCCATGTGTGGATTAATAGTAGTAGATGCAGGCAGGAGTCAGTCTACTTGTTGCGGATGTGATGCCTATATACATGATCATGCCTAGATATTCTCATAATTATGCACTTTTCTATAAATTGCTCGACAGTAATTTGTTCACCCACAGTAATACTTATGCTATCTTGAGAGAAGCCACTAGTGAAACCTATGGCCCCGGGTCTATTTTCCATCATATAAGTTTCCAATCTACTTTATTTTGTAATCTTTACTTTTCAATCTATATCATAAAAATACCAAAAATATTTATCTTATCTTATTATCTCTATCAGATCTCACTTTCGCAAGTGGCCGTGAAGGGATTGACAACCCCTTTATTGTGTTGGTTGCGAGGTTCTTGTTTGTTTGTGTAGGTACGAGGGACTTGCATGGAGCCTCCTACTGGATTGATACCTTGGTTCTCAAAAACTGAGGGAAATACTTATGCTACTTTGCTGCATCACCCTTTCCTCTTCAAGGGAAAAACAAACGCATGCTCAAGAGGTAGCAAGAAGGATTTCTGGCGCCGTTGCCGGGAGGTCTTTGCTTAAGTCAAGACATACCAAGTACCCATCACAAACTCATCTCCCTCGCATTACATTATTTGCCATTTGCCTCTCGTTTTCCTCTCCCCCACTTCACCCTTGACGTTTTATTCACCCTCTCTTTTCCGTTCGCCTCTTTTTTGCTTGCCTCTTGTGTGCTTGTGTGTTGGATTGCTTGTCACGATGGCTCAAGATAATACTAAATTGTGTGACTTTTCCAATACCAATAATAATGATTTCCTTAGCACTCCGATTGCTCCTCTTAATGATGTTAAATGTTGTGAAATCAATGCTGCTTTGTTGAATCTTGTTATGAAAGATCAATTCTCAGGCCTTCCTAGTGAAGATGCCGCTACTCATCTAAACAACTTTGTTGATTTGTGCGATATGCAAAAGAAGAAATACATGGATAGTGATATTGTTAAATTAAAGTTATTTCCGTTTTCACTTAGGGATCATGCTAAAACTTGGTTTTCTTCTTTGCCTAAAAATAGTATTGATTCATGGAATAAGTGCAAAGATGCTTTTATCTCTAAGTATTTTCCTCCCCCTAAGATCATCTCTCTTAGAAGCGATATTATGAATTTTAAGCAACTTAATCATGAGAATGTTGCAAAATCTTGGGAGAGGATCAAATTAATGATACGTAATTGCCCTACACATGGTTTGAATTTATGGATGATCATACAAATTTTTTATGCCGGATTGAATTTTGCTTCTAGAAATCTGTTAGATTCGGCCACGGGAGGCACTTTTATGGAAATCACTTTAGGAGAAGCTACTAAACTCCTAGATAATATCATGGTTAATTATTCTCAATGGCACACCGAAAGATCTACTAGTAAAAAGGTTCATGCGATAGAAGAAATTAATGTTTTGAGTGGAAAGATGGATGAACTTATGAAATTGTTTGCTACTAAGAGTGCTCCTATTGATCCTAATGATATGCCTTTGTCTAATTTGATTGAGAATAATAATGAACCTATGGAGTGAATTTTGTTGGTAGGAATAATTTTGGTAACAACACATATAGAGGAAACTTTAATCCTAGGCCGTTTCCTAGTAATTCCTCTAATAATTATGGTAATTCCTACAACAACTCTTATGGAAATTTTAATAAGTTGCCCTCTGATTTTGAGATTAGTGTTAAAGAATTTATGAATTCTCAAAAGAATTTTAATGCTTTGCTTGAAGAAAAGTTGCTTAAAGTTGATGAATTGGCTAGGAACATGGATAGAATTTCTCTTGATGTTGATTCCTTGAAACTTAGATCTATCCCTCCTAAGCATGATATCAATGAGTCTCTCAAAGCCATGATAATTTCCATTGATGAGTGCAAAGAAAGAACCGCTAGGATGCGTGCTAAGAAAGATTGCTTTGTAAGAGCGTGTTCTTCTAGTTTTCATGAAAATAATGATGAAGATCTAAGAGTGATTGATGTGTCTCCTATTAAATCTTTGTTTTGCAATATTAATCTTAATAATGATGGGACTGTAGATGAGTCAACTTTAGTTAAAAGGCGTCCCAATGATTCAGAGTTTTTAGATCTTGGTGCTAAAATTGGTAAAACTGGCATTGAAGAGGTCAAAACTTTACATAGCAACGAACCCACTATTTTGGATTTCAAGGAATTTAATTATGATAATTGTTCTTTAATAGATTGTATTACCTTGTTGCAATCCGTGTTGAATTCTCCTCATGCTTATAGCCAAAAAAAAGCTTTTACTAAACATATCGTTGCTGATTTGATGCAATCTTATGAAGAAAAACTTGAAGAAGTTTCTATCCCTAGAAAACTTTATGATTAATGAGAACCTACTATTAAAATTAAAATTAAAGATCATGAATGCTATGCTTTGTGTGGTTTGGGTGCTAGTGTTTCCACGATTCAAAAATCTTTATGGGATGTGCTAGGTTTCCGTGAATTTGATGATTGCTCTTTAAACTTGCACCTTGCAGATTCCACTATTAAGAAACCTATGGGAAGGATTAATGATGTTCTTATTATTGCAAATAGGAATTATGTGCCCGTAGATTTTATCGTTCTTGATATAGATTGCAATCTTCATGTCCTATTGTTCTTGGTAGACCTTTCCTTAGAACGATTGGTGCAATTATTGATATGAAGGAACGAAATATTAGATTCCAATTTCCATTAAGGAAAGGCATGGAACACTTTCTTAGAAAGAAAATCAAATCACCTTATTAATCTATTATGAGGGCCACTTATGAATTGAATACCATAGATGGAAATACTTAGATTTATTCTCTCTTTTATGCCTAGCTAGGGGCGTTAAACGATAGCGCTTGTTGGGAGGCAACCCAATTTTTATTTTTGTTCCTTGTTTTTTGTTACTGTTTAGTAATAAATTATTCATATATCCTGGTTTTATGTTTTAATTAGTGTTTGTGCCAAGTAGAACCTATAGGATCATCTTGGGTGAAAGTTAACTTGATCTTGCTAAAAAAACAGAAACTTTTGCGCTCACGAGAATAATTCTAATAAATCACAGAAACGTGATTTTGAGTTGATTCTTTTTGAAGTAGATCAATAGACGAATTGCCTAGGACGTACTATTTTGGTAGGAGTTTTAGAGTTCCAGAAGTATTCTAAAGTTACAGATTTCTACAGACTGTTCTGTTTATGACAGATTCTGTTTTTCGTGTGTTGTTTGCTTATTTTGATGAATCTATGGCTAGTATCGGGGGGTATGAACCATAGATAAGTTGGAATACAGTAGGTTTAACACCAATATAAATAAATAATGAGTTCATTGCAGTACCTTAAGTGGTGTTTTTTCTTTCTTGCACTAACGGAGCTCATAAGATTTCCTGTTGAGTTTTGTGTTGTGAAGTTTTCAAGTTTTGGGTAAAGATTTGATGGATTATGGAATAAGGAGTGGCAAGAGCCTAAGCTTGTGGATGCCCATGGCACCCCAAGATATTCAAGGATAACCAAAATCCTAAGCTTGAGGATGCCCCAGAAGGCATCCCCTCTTTCGTCTTCGTCTATCGGTAACTTTACTTGGGGCTATATTTTTATTCACCACATGATATGTGTTTTGCTTGGAGCGTCTTGTATGATATGAGTCTTTGCTTTTTAGTTTAACACAATCATCCTTGATGTACACACCTTTTTGGAGAGACACACATGATTCGGAATTTATTAGAATACTCTATATGCTCACTTATATCTTTTGAGCTAGATAATTTAGCTCTATGTGCTTCACTTAATCTTTTAGAGCTCGGTGGTGGTTTCATTTTTGTAGAAATTATTGATCTCTCAGCTTCACTTATATTATTTTAAGAGTCTTTTAGAACAGCATGGTATTTGCTTTGGTTATAAAATTTGTCCTAATATGATGAGCATCCAAGTTGGGCATAATAAAAACTATCATATAGAGTGCATTGAATATTATGATCAATTTGATGCTTGATAATTGTTTTGAGATATAAAGGTGGTAATGTTAGAATCATGCTAGTTGGGTAATTATGAAATTGAGAAATACTTATGTTAAAGTTGGCAAGTCCTGTAGCATGCACGTATGGTAAAAGTTGTGTAACAATTTTTTTGCATGGGGTGCTCTTTTGATTGCCTTCCTTATGTGTGGTGGTCGGAGTCGCGCGATGATTAACTCCTACCAACCCTTTCCCTAGGAGCATGCATAGTAGTACTTTTCTTTGAGGGCTAATAAACTTTTTGCAATAAGTATATGAGTTCTTTATGACTAATGTGAGTCCATGGATTATACGCACTCTTACCCTTCCATCATTGCTAGCCTCTACGGTACCATGAATTGCCCTTTCTCACCTTGATAGTTGGTGCAAACTTCGCCGGTGCATCCAAACCCCGTGATACGATACGCTCTATCACACATAAACCTCCTTATATCCTCCTCAAAACAACCGCCATACCTACCTATTATGGCATTTCCATAGCCATTCCGAGATATATTGCCATGCAAATTTCCACCGTTCCGTTTATTATGACACGCTCCATCATTGTCATATTGCTTTTGCATGATCATGTAGTTGACATCGTATTTGTGGCAAATACACCTTCATAATTCTTTCATACATGTCACTCTTGATTCATTGCATATCCCGGTACACCGTCGGAGGCATTCACATAGAGTCATATTTTGTTCTAAGTATTGAGTTATAATTGTTGAGTTGTAAATCAATAAAAGTGTGATGATCTTCATTATTAGAGCATTGTCCCAAGTGAGGAAAGGATGATGGAGACTATGATTCCCCCACAAGTCGGGATGAGACTTCAGACTTTATGAAAAATAAAAAGGCCAAAGAAGCCCAAATAAAAAAAGAGACCAAAGAAGCCCACCAAAATAAAAAAAGAGAGAAAAAGAGAGAAGGGACAATGTTAGTATCCTTTTTCCACACTTGTGCTTCAAAGCAGCACCATGATCTTCATGATAGAGAGTCTCTTATGTTGTCACTTTCATATACTAGTGGGAATTTTCATTATAGAACTTGGCTTGTATATTCCAATGATGGGCTTCCTCAAAATGCCCTAGGTCTTCGTGAGCAAGCAAGTTGGATGCACACCCACTTAGTTTCTTTTGTTGAGCTTTTATACATTTATAGCTCTAGTGCATCCGTTGCATGGCAATCCCTACTCCTCATGTTGACATCAATTGATGGGCATCTCCATAGCCCGTTGATTAGCCTCCTCAATGTGAGACTTTCTCCTTTTTTGTCTTCTCCACACAACCTCCATCATCATATTCTATTCTACCCATAGTGCTATATCCATGGCTTACGCTCATGTATTGCGTGAGAGTTTAAAAAGCTGAAGTGCATTAAAAAGTATGAACCAATTGCTTGGCTGAAACCGGGGTTGTGCATGATGGGAGTATTTTGAGTGACGAAAATGAAGCATAGCCTAACTACATGATTTTGTAGGGATAAACTTTCTTTGGATATGTTATTTTGATAAGACATGATTACTTGTTAGTATGCTTGAAGTATTACTAATCTTATGTCAATATGAACTTTTATTTTGAATCATTTGGATCTGAACATTCATGCCACAATAAAGAAAATTACATTGAGCAATATGCTAGGTAGCATTCCACATCAAAAATTCTGTTTTTATCATTTACCTACTCGAGGACGAGCAGGAATTAAGCCTGGAGATGCTTGATACGTCTCCAACGTATCTATAATTTTTGATTGTTCCAGGCTATTATATTACCCATTTTGGATGTTTATGGGCTTTACAATACACTTTTATACTATTTTTGGGACTAACCTATTAACCGGAGGCCCAACCCAAATTGCTGTTTTTTTGCCTATTTCAGTGTTTCGAAGAAAAGGAATATGAAACGGAGTCCACACGGAATGAAACCTCCGGGAGCGATCTTTTTGGAACAAACGCAATCTAGGAGACTTGGAGTGGACATCAAGAAGCAGTCGAGGCTGCCACGAGGGTGCAAGGCGCGCCCTGGGGGGCGCCCCTGCCTCATGGGCCCCTCGTGGCTCCCCTGACCGACTTCCTTCGCCTATATATATCTACGTACCCCGAAAACATCCAGGAGCATCACGAAACACTATTTCCACCGCCACAACCTTTTGTGCCCGTGAGATCCCATCTTGGAGCCTTTTCCAGCGCTCCGTCGGAGGGGAAATCGATCACGGAGGGCTTCTACATCATCGCCAAGGCCTATCCGATGAGTTGTGAGTAGTTTACCACAGACCTTCGGGTCCATAGTTATTAGCTAGATGGCTTCTTCTCTCTCTTTGAATCTCAATACAAAGTTCTCCTCGATCTTCTTGGAGATTTATTCGATGTAACTCTTTTTGCGGTGTGTTTGTCGAGATCCGATGAATTGTGGGTTTATGATCAAGTTTATCTATGAGAAATATTTGAATCTCCTCTCGAATTCTTTGATATATGACTGGTTATCTTTGCAAGTCTCTTCGAATTATCAGTTTGGTTTGGCCTACTAGATTGATCTTTCTTGCAATGGGAAAAGTGCTTAGCTTTGGGTTCAATCTTGCGGTGTCCTTTCCCAGTGACAACAGGGGCAGCAAGGCACGTATTGTATTGTTGCCATTGAGGATAAAAAGATGGGGTTTATATCATATTGCTTGAGTTTATCCCTCTACATCATGTCATCTTGCTTAATGCGTTACTCTGTTCTTATGAACTTAATACTCTAGATGCATGCTGGATAGCGGTCGATGTGTGGAGTAATAGTAGTAGATGCAGGCAGGAGTCGGTCTACTTGTTGCAGACGTGATGCCTATATACATGATCATGCCTAGATATTCTCAAAATTATGCACTTTTCTATCAATTGCTCGACAGTAATTTGTTCACCCACCGTAATACTTGTGCTATCTTGAGAGAAGCCACCAGTGAAACCTATGGCCCCCGGGTCTTTTTTCCATCATATAAATTTCCAATCTACTTTATTTTGCAATCTTTACTTTTGAATCTATATCATAAAAATACCAAAAATATTTATCTTATCTTATTATCTCTATCAGATCTCACTTTTGCAAGTGGCCGTGAAGGGATTGACAACCCCTTTATCACGTTGGTTGCGAGGTTCTTGTTTGTTTTTGTAGGTACGAGCGACTTGTGTGGAGCCTCCTACTGGATTGATACCTTGGTTCTCAAAAACGGAGGGAAATACTTACGCTACTTTGCTGCATCACCCTTTCCTCTTCAAGGGAAAACCAACGCATGCTCAAGAGGTAGCACGCCCCCTACCTCGTGACCACCTCGTGTGCCCTCCGGACTCTGTTTTCTTGCATGATACTTCTCCTGGTCGGTAAAAGTTCATTATATAATCTCCCGAAGGTTTTGACCACCGTACCATGACAAAATCCTCTGTTTTTGTTTTGAGCTGTTTCTGCAACGGATTTAGGGCAATATGTCATCCCAGGATTCAGAGGGACAAAGCTATGTGGCTGATTACCTTTCAGACCCCAAGGTCTACGGGGACTTAGAGCATTGTGGGTGGACTACGGAGGAAGAAGAAGACTATGATCCTAAGGGAAAGGAGGATACAAGCTCAGATGAATATGAAGTCCCACTACCTCAACCTGGGGACATGCACGTGGAGGTTAAAAAGTCAAGTCTCCCAGATAGAGCAAAGAAACCTAAAATCGAGTTTATCCCTTTTCGTCTCTTGCAGAAAAACAAACAAGAACTATGTAAAAAGATATTAAGTCTTGAGTAAGAGATCGATGACTTAAGTCTTGAGCAAGCTAAGGAAGAGGCTTACATCATCAACAACTCCATCATCACCACCTCCGAAGAAAGAGACATAAACACATGGGTATGGGCACTCCCCTTGGCAATTGACAAGCTTTGGGGAGGTGCCCCGGTATCGTATCACCATCACACCTCTATCTTCATCATTTTTCTTAGTTCGATCCTTTTGGTTATATCTTGATCTGGTAGAATAAAGTTTTAGTATGATCTTTGTTTAACATTTGTTTTGATCTCTATATATGTAATCGAGTCCATGAGTTATATATAATACAAAGTAGTTTTGAGTTGAGGGCTTTGCTATCTTGCTATGATCTTGAGGGAATTAAAGAAAGAACAAAAAGAAATAAAAAGATCATATTGATCTTATGGAGAGTAATGACTTCACATATAAAGAGTATGATGAATAAAAGTTGTTGAGAGTTGACAAACATAGTTAGGTCATCGTTTCAATTAATAGGAAGTAATAAAGAAAGAGAGGTTTTCACATATAAATATACTATCTTGGACATCTTTTATGATTGTGAGCACTCATTAAAATATGACATGCTAAAAAGTTGATGTTGGACATGGAAGATAACATAATGGGTTATGTTTTCTTATATCTGAATACGTTATATTGTCATGGATCATCCAACATGTTGAGCTTGCCTTTCCCCCTCATGCTAGCCAAATTCTTTGCACCAAGTAGAGATACTACTTGTGCTTCCAAACATCCCTAAACCCAGTTTTGCCATGAGAATACACCATACCTAGCTATGGATTGAGTAAGATCATTCAAGTAAGTTGTCATCGGGCAGGCAATAAAAATTGCTCTCTAAATATGTATGATCTATTAGTGTGAAGAAAATAAGATTTATATGAGCTTGTGATATGGAAGAAATAAAGCGACAGACTGCATAATAAAGGTCCCTATCACAAGTGGCAATATAAAGTGACGTTCTTTTGCATTAAGATTTTGTGCATCCAACCATAAAAGCGCATGACAACCTCTACTTCCCTCTGCGAAGAGCCTATCTTTTATTTTTACCTTCTACCCTCATACAAGAGTCATCACTACAAAAAAAAAGACACATCCGTGACATTTTGGGTCGAACGAATTTTTTTTCTATCATACTTATGACACTTCTATGACGATAATTGTGACAAAACCCGGTATCATCATAGATGTGGTGGGCTCCTACTTCTATGAGAAAAAACCATGACAGAAAATGGGCTTTTCGTCCTGGGCAGGCCGAAGACGCAGCTGCATGACATTCTTTGGGCCATCCATGACGAAAAAAACTATGGTAGAAGCGAGGGAGAGGAAAATATCGGGGTGTTCCCGGTTACGGTGGGTGGTCCGGGCCAAGCGATGCACAGAGGTTTGCGCATTTCTCTCGTACACGCACGCGTGTGGGTGCGAGGCGTTGGGCTCTAACTGAACCCGAGCGAGGCGTTCGCCTACTGAACCCGAGCGATTGCACTGCAGGCTACGCGTTACTGAACCCAAGCGATCGATCGATGGTTGTTAACTGAACCCGATCGAGTGATTCCTTCACTACTACTACTAACTGAAGCTGATCGATGCTGCCTCTAGATGAACAGTGAGCATTGCAGGGGGGGTTGGATGAATATTTCCCGGTGGGGGTGGATGAACAAGACCCCGTGGTGTTTCCTCTGGATGAACATGACCCCGATTGATCGAGCCGGTTGGGGCTAGATGAACAGGACCCCATGGAGGGCTAGATGAACATGACGACCCCGTGGAGGGCTGGATGAACAGTAGATGGTGGAGGGGTGGATGAACAGTAACCCATGGAGGGGTGGTTGAACAGGAGCCCGTGGAGAGGGCTCGTTGAACAGTAGCCGGTGGAGTAGCGTGCAGTGGAGGCTGGATGAATAGTCGCAGGTGGAGGCTGAGGTCGACGGTGGATGAACAGTAACCCGTGGAGGCTGGAGGAGGTCGACGGTGGAGATGAACAGTATCCCGTGGAGTCCCGTTTTGTGGTACGCCA